>NC_060156.1:25282569-25318181 GCF_021292245.1 Micropterus dolomieu | reverse complement strand
CCATCTACACCAGGGTCGAGAAGCCGTCATTGAACAGGGGAGGGGGTCTACGCCACCACTTATCCCCCACTTACAATGCTGTCCTTTCATCACTTCCCAGGAAACTCAACAAAGGGAAACTTTTGGCCTCAGGTGAAGATACCAACGATGGTCGTTCAGTCTTGGCCACCGGTAGTCCTAACGACTGTCGTCACAGCAACCAGGAACACTAACGAACCAGCGGTATCGATGACCCGGGATAACGACCCCACTGAGGTTAAATAGCTGAGTTTCCCTGCCAGTCAGTCAGAACTGAAGAAGTCCTTTGGATGAGGGACGAAACGCCTTCCAGTATCTTCAACCAAGTCCAGTTGCCCTTGACTTTAACCTTCGTTGGAAAACTTACTGTCTCAGTTTGATTTGTCTTTTGTTTTCCCTTGGCTGCATGTGCAGGCTGACTTAATGTCTATAGAAACAGCATGGAAAAGCCGCAAGCAAAAGAGGATGGTCACAGCTCTGAAAGATCTGAACACGTTGCATATCTCCTCCTCTGGCACAGCTGTGTTTATCATGAGCAGTTTTTAATCTCACTGCTGAGCAGTGAATCAGAGTGGCCTGACGGTACAGCCAAGAAGAAATGGAACGACTTATTAGCGCAATAACAAAAAGGAATGGAAGAATAAAGAGCTTGTGCACTTGATCCAAACATCTGTTTTAAGGCATGGTGATGGTCTTGTGTATTGTTGAGTGCTGGTATTCTCTTCTGTAAGGATTCCAGTTCCTTTCAAGAGAGTGTGGTGAGCCAAACGCTATTAGTATCTAGTTCACTAGGAAGGACCACACAATCAACAGGTACGATTAAATTAATTATTGATGATCGAAACAGAAAGATGTTCGAGGCTTGGAGTTTCTGAATAGACATTCGAAAGCGTTGTGGGGAAGCTTCGATAGGGAAATCCACCATAGCACCCGGGCACGATGGACACCCTTATAACCCTGGGTGGGGGGAAGGGATGCAGAATGCGAGAGCGAAGAAGAGGAGCTGGGACATGTTGATACAATTGATATACAAGATTTGACAAGATTTTCATGATGTTTTGCTTTTGGGGGAAAGGGCAACAAATTGTAAATACATATAATATCTTTGTAACGTTTTTATTACTACATTTTTAGCAGTTACCAAACTTATTATCTGACTATCTGGCCAATGTTTGTTCCATGTTCACTCTCCTGTCTCACTGTTTTGGTCACCACCAAGTACTATCTGGCTCTTGAGCAGCAAAATACGTGCTATTTATCAGAGCTTTTTTTTTGCTGAAAACAGCTTTCTACTGCTTCTGAACAAAACAACACTGATGAGAGCACTGACAGTGAACCAAAACTGTAAAGTTGTGGGCAAAAGACAAAAACAATGAGCAGAAAGATGCTAAATCGCTCTGTAGATCTAAGGTGAACTGCAGAGTTGGGTGATAATTAGTTGTCTGTCACTTCTGTCGTCACTATTTTCATTTTACACATTGTTCATATAAAAATATTTTAAATATTAATGCATATTTACAGTTGCAGAAAACAGCAGAGGAGAACACCATGCAATTCCTCCTCAAACTTCTGGGCTGTGAAACAGTATCCACAGACGTGCGTAAACTCTCATACAAATATAATGAGCAGAGGGGAGTGGAGGTAGACTGCTCGACAGAACTTGTTGAACAAATCGCCACTGCACTTGCACTTATCCTCCCCAAACTCTCACAAAAAACAACAACCCACTTGTCGCCCTGTGTGAATCCCAGAGCAGCAGTGATGTCATTTAAGGACACACCGTGACTCAGCCACATGCCACTCGCCATGCCAGCCCCCACTGACCGAGGTGTGGGAGTGGTGCTTCAGACTCAAAACATAAAACCTATAAATTTATATCAGTTTCAGTTTTTCCACAAGTTCTGCAGCTTATCCTGAATAATTAAGAGTCAAGACGGGTTCATAAAAAAATAGAGAATTTAATGCTTGTGAGTCTACACAGTGTGTTGCACAACCCTGACCACTTGGTTGATGGTAAGACGGACTGTTTCCTCTGCATTTCGAGAAGTCTGTAACCACTTTGAGGATCTGATTAATCATGCGCTTTCTTCCTTCCTCGCTGTGTCTAAAGTTGAGTGGCAACATAATCTGATTGTTCCTTTACTGTCATGAGTGCATGTTGGACAGAAGGATCAGCCACTCCTAGACAGTCATTCCATGTGTTAGTGACCTATTTTCTCCTCAGTCTTCACTCCTCCGTTAGATCATAATTCAGTTTTTTCACTTGAACTGGAAAACTCTTAAACATACTGTATAATAATTTTTCTCTGATGATGGTGACTCCAAATCTCTGAAACATATGACTGGCCTGTTTGACTGCCTGTTTTGTCCAGCCAATAGTCCAAAACCCAAAAGTATTAGGTTTACCATCACATAACACGAACAAAAGCAGCAAATAATAACTTAACTGATAACTTTCTGCACTAATTGATTTGATAAATTGACTAGTTGTTGATGTTCGGTCTCTTCAGATATGTCGAGGAACATTCCTACAACACTGTGTGGTTTTCACAAGTTACTGAGGAGTTCCAGTCTCCATAATTTAGTGACATGCTGGTTTTTACAACAGCTCAGATCCAGTTGGGAATTCTGTTTGAACAGTTTGCTAATACAGGATCATCACCAGCCACCTTTTGAGGATCTCACGCTTAGCAGCTGCCTTTCTATATCTGACACACCACAGTACTGATGTTTTTTCCCGCTATTGTTCTGCATATTCCTTCTGATACAGACCATAAAATTTTAGATTTGATCCGCCTGCTGCCACCTCCTTTCTGTCCACGCCTTATCCATCCAGATAGCAGCTTAATGAATGTGTTCTTTGTGGAGGGTCTTGGCACAAGCAGTGTGAAATAACCTTGTCAAGAAATGCTTCCCTGATTACAGCTGCTGTCCTCCCTCCACCAAGGATTCCTCCTGACGTAGAGGGAGTGCAGTCACTCAGATGACTGAGACAAATCGGAGTTTCAACAAGACCCAATGGGACACAGCTTTCTCCCCAAGGCTTGCCTCCTGATTTATTTCAGTGCAGATAAGAAGTTAATGAGTGTGGTACAAAAGGGGCTCAGTGCTGGTAGTAGCTGTGGATTAGGTCAGTGCTGTAAAGCTCCAGCTGCTTTAGTTGTTCAATGTTGCAAAGGAAGGTCAAGTTGTTCTCTGCGGAAGAAGAAAGCTCGACTCTTGTCTGTGTCCACCTCATGTCACACTTTAGCATGATTATTGACTTCAGTTGATCACAGCTCAGTAGATAAACTGATACAGAGGATATTGACATACGTTTAGGATATGAAATATCTAGAGACTGGCACGTTTGTCATACACTATATGACCAAAGGTATCTGGACACCCTTGTCCTCTTTTTGTATTTTATGTCTGGGGCTGTTTTTCTTGTTGAGGCTAGGCTCCTAAGCCCCTGTAAATATACATTTTAATGCTACAGCATATAATGATATGTTTAGACAGTTGTGTGCTACTGTATTTGTGGGTGTCTCTTTTTGATAACACGCCTGTGCACAAAACCAGGTCCATAAAGAAATTATTTTCCCATTTTGATGTGGAAGAACCTGACTGGCCTACACTGGACTGCAATGATTAGTCGATTAATCAATTATTTGTCAACTATTAAATTAATCAGCAACTATATATCTTTTCTTTTTTTTTTGTTTTAAAGGGAAAAGGTCCAAATTCTCTGATTTCAGCTTCTCAAATGTGAATATTTTCCGGGTTTTCTGTGACAGTAAACTGAGTATATTTGTGTTGTGGATAAAAGAAGATATTTGGCATCACATCTTGGGCTTTGGGAAACACTGATCGACATTTATCATAATTTTCTGGACCTAACAACTAATTGATGAAGCAAGAAACTAATCAACAGGTTAATCAATAATGACAGTAATGGTTTGTTGCAGCCCTGCCGGTGTTATCACATGATGTGTTTGTAATTTTCTTTATCGTGTGTTCACAAAGTGTGAATATACTTCTATATATATTTACAAGTTTCCAATTTTATTCAAACATTTGTGGATGGTATTGCATAAAAATACAGTCTGAGATCTGCCTTGTTTAAACTGTGGTGTCTATTATAACTGTCCCGCAGAGTGACCATTGCTGACTTCCTCTTTGTTTTTCTCTTGCCCAGGTCACGGAGAATGTCACTGTGGGGAGTGTAAATGCCACACTGGTTACATTGGCGACAACTGTAACTGCTCCACAGAGACGGCGTCCTGCATTTCAGACGACGGGCAGATGTGCAGCGGACGAGGCAGCTGTGTGTGCGGCCGCTGTCAGTGTACTGAGCCGGGGGCTTTTGGAGATACCTGTGAAAAATGCCCCACCTGCCCCGATGCCTGTGGTACTAAAAGGTAAAGTGTGCTGTAGGAGCACGCCACACTGTAATGAGCACTTCACACCACTGATGGAGAAACAATTGATCGGATGGGTTTATTATATGAGAGGGAAGGTGGAAAATTGAAACAAGGTGTTGCAATTTGCCCTCAGGAATCTGTGATGAGACGCAGTCAAACCACAGGTCAAACCACCAAACACATGGGAGTCCAAAACGAGAGTCAAAACCCTCACATAACTCACTCACTAATGGTCTTATCTAAGCTTTGATGAAGAAGTCATAAGAGTTGTCCAGATAACTTTCATGCCATTTGTGACCCTGACAAATGGATCTGTTGCCCAGCCATTTGAACTTGCATCACTCAGTGTGGCAGCTCAGGCTCTTTGAGGTTAGGGTTAAATGTGTCTAGTAAAGAGAATAGTATTCTGTGAGAACAAAATAACTGCTCTCAAAAGGCCTCTTTACATACACATGGCTCCAGTTTTCCAAGGCAGTGGCAATCTTTATGGAACAACCTTTTACCCTTGACCAGACTTGAGTTTACAGACAGGTCTGCTTTGTCAGCTGCGTGTGCTACGGTTGTATAACCAGTTAGATGGTATCTGAAAGATGAAATGAAGCTGAGCAGCAGCCAGACTTCTAACACTAATGGCAAGAGTTGTGCAAATTTGGATTTACTTTAGTATGCTTTGCAGGATATCTAAAAGACAGATTTAAATCATCTGTGTGTGGAGCCAGGAATTTGAAGCCAGTTATTTTGTACGTTTTTGGTCAGATGTGCTGACAGGTTTTTTGCCTCAAATCCTTTAAGATTTGATATTAGTTAGTTTTATATATTTTCTGCAGAAAACAGCAGCATACAGCCGAAGAGAGGTCCTGCATTAAAATTAGAAAAGCATTTTAAAAGTATTAGGAAGATGCAGAATGCATCAAAGCTGTTGTTGGTTTCTGACAATTTAATATTATAACCTTCACGAATGCAGGATTTATTCCAGGACTGCTGTATTAGACAATTGTTGCATTAGTCTTACCTAGGTGTACCTAATAAACTGGCAACTGAGGGCATAATATCAAAGAGGCGTCACTGTTCACAGAAGCTGGACAGCCTCTCTTTATCTCCAGTGTAAACAAAACAATGAATTTCAGGAATGCAGGTTTTAACAAACTAAATGTGTAAAAGTGACTGTTCACACTGAAATATCGGTAATTGAAATCACTGGCTGCAGTTTATTTGGTTTGTGTGCTGCATGGTTCACCTACTCTTAGTCTGTTGCTTACAGAGAAACTTACAGTGTTTTAAGCGAGTGCAGTAGGCCATTTTTCACAGCTGATGTACTGATATAGATTACAAATAACAAACAACATTAAATACCAAATTAGAAGATTGTGCAAGTCTGTGCTCTGAGTGTTTTCTAGCTCATGAGAATAGATAAAAGATGCCCTGACAAAAAAAAAAAACATTTTAGTATTGGATGTGTGTTGTACTTGGCTTTTCCATTAAACTTACTCTCCTCTGCTTCAGGGAGTGTATTGAGTGCCGGCTTTTCAACTCAGGACGGCTTGCAGACAACCAGACTTGCCAGCGCCTGTGCAAAGATGAAATCATCACCGTGGAGACCCTCAGTGAGTCAACACAAGTACACACATACAGGTGCTGGTCATATAATTAGAATATCATCAAAAAGTTGATTTATTTCAGTAATTCCATTCAGAAAGTGAAACTTGTATAATGTATACATTCATTCCACACAGACTGATCTACTGTATTTCAAGTGTTCATTCCTTTTAATTTTGATGATTATAACTGACAACTAATGAAAACCCCAAAATCAGTATCTCAGAAAATTAGAATATTGTGAAAAGGTTCAATATTGAAGACACCTGGTGCCACACTCTAATCAGCTAATTAACTCAAAACAACTGCAAAGGCCTTGAAATGGTCTCTCAGTCTAGTTCTGTAGGCTACACAATCATGGGGAAGACTGCTGACTTGACAGCTGTCCAAAAGACGACCACTGACACCTTGCACAAGGAGGGCAAGACACAAAAGGTCATTGCTAAAGAGGATTAATAGAGAGGCGAAGGGAAAGAAAAGATGTGTTAGAAAAAAGTGTACAAGCAATAGGGATAACCGCACTCTGGAGAGGATTGTGAAACAAAACCCATTCAAAAATGTGGGGGAGATTCACAAAGAGTGGACTGCAGCTGGAGTCAGTGCTTCAAGAACCACCACGCACAGACGTATGCAAGACATGGGTTTCAGCTGTCACATTCCTTGTGTCAAGCCACTCTTGAAAAAGACACAGCGTCAGAAGCGTCTCGCCTGGGCTAAAGACTAAAGGACTGGACTGCTGCTGAGTGGTCCAAAGTTATGTTCTCTGATGAAAGTAAATTTTGCATTTCCTTTGGAATCAAGGTCCCAGAGTCTGGAGGAAGAGAGGAGAGGCACAGAATCCACGTTGCTTGAAGTCCAGTGTAAAGTTTCCACAGTCAGTGATGGTTTGGGTGCCATGTCATCTGCTGGTGTTGGTCAACTGTGTTTACTGAGGTCAAAGGTCAACGGTCAACACAGCCGTCTGCCAGGAAGTTTTAGAGCACTTCATGCTTCCTGCTGCTGACCAACTTTATGAAGATGCAGATTTCATTTTCCAACAGGACTTGGCACCTGCACACAGTGCCAAAGCTACCAGTACCTGGTTTAAGGACCATGGTATCCCTGTTCTTAATTGGCCAGCAAACCGCCTGACCTTAACCCGATAAGCCAGACCCAACAATGCAGAAGAGCTGAAGGCCACTATCAGAGCAACCTGGGCTCTCATAACACCTGAGCAGTGCCACAGACTGATCGACTCCATGCCACGCCGCATTGCTGCAGTAATTCAGGCAAAAGGAGCCCCAAATAAGTATCGAGTGCTTTACATGCTCATACTTTTCATGTTCATACTTTTCAGTTGGCCAACATTTCTAAAAATCCTTTTTTTTTTATTGGTCTTCAGTAAAATTCAAATTTTCGGAGATACTGAATTTGGGATTTTCATTAGTTGTCAGTTTTAATCATCACAATTAAATGAAATAAACATTTGAAATATATCAGTCTGTGTGTAATGAATCAATATAATATCCAAATTTCACTTCACTGAATGGAATTACTGAAATAAATCAACTTTTTGATGATTTAATAATTATATGACCAGCACCTGTACATCACACTCACGCACACAGAGCAGCTGGCTGGCAGTGAAAAGTATTCACATCTGTGGCATCTGCAACACTTTCACTTTTCACATTACATACCTCTTCCACTGTCACTTTTTATTACACCCTTCATGTTATTATTGCGGGGCCCTGCCAAAATACAGTAAGTCCTCCAGTGATTTTGTAATGTGACACATTTAACACCTGTGAGGTGATGAAGTACATACAAACACTCACACAAACACGCTTAAGCACTGTTATTCCATGAATGGTCCCATTTTAAATATTTACACGCCAATAATTGAGTAATAACAAGTTGGAGTGCACTTAAAAATGGCTACATGTGTCACGAGGGAACATGTTACTGTAATTAATTAATTTTCTGTTCCCTATAAGATTTTAGCAATTACATTAGAAACTGACCCCTAGAAAATTGTTATACTTGCATTATAGAATCAGAAGGAACTTTATTGCCAAGTAGTGTTTTTATACAAAAACAGGGATGAGTCAAAAGTACACTTTTAACAGAATGCTATATTATATTGAATTAAAATCTGCATCAGTATTTGTCTTTGCTCATTGGTCCGTCGTTAGCGTCTGCATGCAACAATGCTGTTAGAGGGGGGGGGGAATAACATTTAGGAAAGGCTGGTTGCTGATAATTAGAATTAATCTGGTTATTTTTAAATTATTGCCACACATGAATGGAAAAAAATGAAGAGGCTGTTGTCAAACTATTGGTAAAAGAAGCTTGTCATATTATGAATAATGTAAGAATGCCTCAATGCTGCAGCATGCCAGTACAACCTCACAGAGCTACTAGCCTGGCAGTAGACTCTTGATAATGTACAGCTCTCTGCGGTTGTTTGAGGCTTCGCTGCTTCACATCTCTTCTTGTTTAACACCTCACGCACATCTGTGATTAAAAATAATTTACACCAGTGAGCACTGGTCAGTTGTGCATGTGGCAGGTGTCAGTCTGGGCCTCTCACAGCTCCACGGCTACCTTCACTCCACACAGCAGGAAACGACAGCCATCCACAACTGCACACCTTCATTTGGTTCAAAGACTTCAATACATTCAAGTATGGCAAACCTCTCCCGTGCTCACTTCACTACAGCGAGAATCAGTCCGCTAAACCAACATGTACCTGCTACATAGACTGTCTCTCTAATGTGTCATTTTAAAAGGTTCAGCCTAACTATAAGTGCTTCTATTTATATCTTGTTATGTCCCTCACAGCCTGGAGGAAAATAGTCGGGAGACTTTTAGGAATGTATTAATAAGTGCCCAGTAATTTATGGCACAAATTATGGGACTGTGATGCTGCATGGTGTTGCACAGAGGAGATAGAGCAGAGTGGCCGGTGTGTGTTTAGTTATGGAGACTATTATAAGACCATTCCATATTGGCCCAGCATGGCCCTGGACCACATCCGACGCGTTTCATAGCATTCCCCACTAGTTTAGCCATCTGACTGGCCTTAATGGACTCCACATGTACATTCCAGATACTTTGTGCATGAAATAGAGGAGGAGGGGCAGATGAGGGGGGTGAGTGCAGGGAGGGGTGGACCAGGGCAGCATGACCTCACCCTCCCTTGTGCGATTTTGAGTCAGTTTGGGTGATGATGATTGACTATAAACAAGGGCACCCAGAATATCAGCGTCTCAATCAAGGAATGCAAAAATTTTTTTCAGACAGTTGTGATTTCACAGCAAAGAAATTCATGTTATGTGATGATCATTCAAAAGTGCTTTCTTTTTTTCCTCAGTGTGAGATTTCTCTTCAGTTTTACCTAATCCTTTCCCCCTTTTCTCTCTTTGTTCCTGAATTGGAACATATTTCCTTGCCTTTTCTCCATCTCCTTTTGTTTTATTTAGCCCTTTTGTGGTAAAAAGTTGGATAAAGAAATTAACCGATTAACTCATCCATCATAAGATTGATACTGTTGCCAAATCCTTATCAGCCCCCCCCCCACCCCTGCTTTTTCTTTCAGAAACGGAGGACCCGGGCGCTGTGCTTTGTCTGTATAAGACAGACAACGATTGTGTCATGAAGTTCACATATTCTGAGCACGCCAGCGGACAATCCATCCTCACAGCTCTAAAAGAGCCAGGTCAGTGCTCCAAACAACAACCAATTAGGTATTCTTTCCTTTTTAATCACACTGATTTATAGGTCAGTCACCTGCTAACAACGAAGTGCCTTTTTAGATTGTATTTATGGTGCATGAATCAACAAGGATCACCCACCACAACTTTTACAAATTATTGAAGACTTTGCTTTTCGTTCTGTGAGCCTGTTACTTCATAGCATCAGACTTCTATGACTGGCTAAAACTCGTTGCACACTGGATATCTGCCTAATGTCAGCCAAGGATTCGTGTAAAAAAACAAAATGTTTAAACATTCAGATATATATAATTGGCACCAATTACATGATTCCACACACAAAACTGCATTAAAGGATAGTTCTAGTTTATTTTTGTGCTTTTTGACATTAGTCCTTTTGATCATGGTGATTTTACTCACCCTTTTGTAACTGCGCAAGTGCAGAGTGGTAGGTCCTGGACACAGACTGTGTGGGTGCTCCACCTGCTTTTTTGATTCATGTAGGTGCAGCAGAGCAAAGTGCAAAAGGGTTGGTCGAAGTGGAATGTAGGTCAGTGATTGATAAATTCACTGTGATAACAAGAGCTCAACAAAAGGAAAGACTCATCTTCAGGAAATGATGGTCTAAACATTAAACAGTTACAATGAAGATAGAAACACATCATTAAAAAATGCCCTGTCTCACATCACATCATCAAATTTAAATTTGTTACAGCATCGTAATGCGCTTCAAGATAAAACACAAAATGGGTTGTCAAAGAGGCTGTGATGCACAAGATTAATGTGGCCCTGTGATCACACGTCTCCAACATACACTCCCAGAATGCTGAGTTACAAAGGACCCGTCTGATTCTTTTTGATTTAAATAGCTCCAAATCATAACCGACAACAGACATGGTGAAGCCCCTTACAGCACTGCTTTGGGAGTGCTGTGCTGGTTTTGAAAGCGCTGCTTTGCTGATGAAATACCAGCAGAATATAGTGGGAATGTAGCCAAATGAGGTTGTGAACCTATTCTTAACTTAACCTATTAACTTAACATGCCAGCTATTACTTTTGGAGACGGCTGCAGAGATTTAATGAACTTTTCACACGGTATAAAGCAGCTGGGGACAACAGATACTTTTAATAATCACTGGTGTTAATTATAGATAAAAGCAGACTGTTCTACCAGCATTATGCCTAAACCACATTAAACATGGATTTTTGATGTCTGTTTAAACACATCTACTGATTGGAGGGTGTTCATTTGAAATAGTTTATTTATATTTTAAGGAGTATTCCATCAATGCTGCACATTTACTCCAAGTTTATGGTTTGCTCCTATTGGTACTATCACTAAAGTTGTAGGGAAGTGATGTTGCCCTAGAGAGAGCTGTAGATGACGTCTGATATGCAATTTCCACCAAAATATCATTTTGCATTACAAAGTCTAAATTTGCCTTCTCCTGTGACAGAGTGTGGTGGTGGGCCAGATGCTATGATGGTGCTGCTGGCAGTGGTCGGCAGCATCCTGCTGGTGGGTGTGGTGCTGCTGGCTGTCTGGAAGTTGGCAATCACCGTTCATGACCGGCGAGAGTTTGCACGCTTCCAGAGCGCACGCTCACGTGCCCGATATGAGATGGTAGGGATGAGTCACCTGTAAAATGTTTTTGTATAGTTTACTGTATCTACTAGCACCAAACTTTTAAAACTGATACATTTGGTTGAAAGTTAAAGACGCGCAATAATGATATCTTGACTGATAATGTTTTTAAGATTACTTTTTGGGCAGTAGTAGGGAATTGTGGCGTTCAAAGCTTATTTTTTGCCAGTGTGTAACTTGTGTTTTTGTCTTTCCCACCCTCAGGCCTCCAACCCCCTGTACAAGCAGCCTGTCTCTACACATTTTGTAGAAACAGATTTCAACATGTATGGAAAGTCGTACAACGGAGGGGTCCACTGATCCCTCAGCACAGGGCACGGCAGGACCGGTCCAACGAACAGATCCCTGAAGGACGGGGCTGAGGTGGACTGAACACACTCATCCCCCTGCACGGTTCACACCTGATGTGAGAAGTGAAAAGAGCTAGACTGTGTCTGAGGGGGGAATCTGTAGCCTTATTATCTTTTCGGAGGAGATTCAAGCCTACCACACAGACATGATGGGACTTCTTTTTTTGTGTGTTTCACTGACCGCAGCGGCAGTCGGTGGAGGAGCAATGAAGCGTGAACTCCTTGTTTAGAGAGAGTGAGAGAAAGAGAGAGTAGAGTTAGCGGTGAGTTTGTCTGCAGTTACACAAGATAAGCAAACTCTCGTGAAAACCATAACTCCAAACACATAAACACCCCACTCATTCTTTGTACAGAGCAGACAGGTCATTGGCTTATATTTGTATATTTTTATAAACACTAAAAATGCTTTTTTTCCCTCAGTATAAACTATGCACCCAACGGGACTCTGAACAATTTGAATTTCACTCTGCAACAGATAATTTCAAATTTGCAGCATCATTAAAAAGCACATATTTCTGAAGGTGGCTATGATTGTGGTACAACTAACATGTACTAAGCAATAGACTTTTTACCTTCATTTTGCACAGAAGATATTAAGAGTCAAATCTCGTAAAGAGTTGCATTTTATTTTATGGTGTGTGTGTGTGTGTGTGTGTGTGTGTGTTATTGTATGCTCCAGTTGCACTCCCTTCTCTATATTAATTCAAACATTACCAGTTTAACTATTATTATACTATTTTCATAATGGATTTATCATGCAAGACTTATTTTTGTCATTTTTTTTTTTTATAAAACACCAAATATTCTCTAGTTCCAGTCGGAGTCGGCGCCAATATTTGCTGCTTTTCCCTGCTTTATGTCTTTACAAATTCAATATTTGAATTTTGAAAATTTGGACAAAACAAGCACTCTGAAGTTGTCACCTTGGGCATTAGGAAATTGTGACAGGCATTTTTATTTTTTATGATTTTCAGACATTTTGTTGACCAAACTATCAATCAAGAAAATAAATGGTAGATGAATCTGTAATGAAAATATATATTTTTTAAGTTTTAATAAGTTTTTGGACAACAATGTCTCTGTGGCACAGAGGAACAAGAGATATGAGGCTTTAGATACACAGAATATACTTGTTGGTAGCATGAATTCATTGTTGGTTTTTGTCTTTTCGTTGAATTAGTTGACAATAAGAAAAATATGAAATACCAGCAGCCTCTGAAACCTTAACAACACCTCAGAATCGGAAACGACTCCACTCATATAAGCATTCTTATATGATGATAAAATTGACTTGTTACATTCATGATCATTGGCGATGAGTAGATCACCACTAATTTGGAATACTAACACATGCAGTACTTTGAGTAAAATGTGGATTTGGGTATACACTATGACTGGCTGCTACTTTATAAAGTCCCTACGATGCTGTGTCCACCCTGCCTGTGCCGGGAGTGGGTGGAAACCTCAAAGGATAGTGTCCCAGAGTCATAAATCCACCATCACTGTTCCCACAGGAAGAGGCGGTGTCTGAGCTGTCACAGGGGAATCTGACAGTGAGAAATGCTAGATGGCTGAAGGGTGCTCCGTGGCCTTTTTTATTTTTTTGGTCTTACAGTAAAAGTAGCAGGGATTTGGAGTTTGGATGTGTGTGAGTGTGTTTGAGTGAAAAGAGTTTATGTAAATAATAATAACACATGGGTATGTATGCACATACAGTGCCAAAAGAAAATGTTCTCATTTGTGGAGTTTTGACTTGGCTTGGCTGTGTGTCTCGGCACAGTTTACTAAAAACCCATGCACCCACACCTTTTTCAGCACAAAATACATAAATCTGTAGTATAAAGTTGTTCCTGTACAGTTGTGAACATTTTCACATGGATGAACTGTCCACAAAAGGACTCACCCCACTACATGTTTATGTAATACTGCGCACAGAGCAAGAAACAATAAATTTGCTTTTGTCAGAAGCCAGTGAGTCTGTTGTGTTTGGGTCAATCGTACATTACATACTTACAACGGCGTTGGAAGGAGTGGCATAAATCTGAGATCTAATTTCAAACATCGCACATAACTCTGCATGTGTGTATGTGTATGCACACTTCAAAGTTTAGTAAAACATCTGTTTGGACCACTAACCATGTATTTACATGTCTGATGTGTGATCACACAGACAGGGAGGCTGGTCTTATGTGTCGTCTTACGCTGTAATTTACACCTCCCTGGTTAGACCCCTCCCAGATACGATGATCATTATGTTGCTGAAGCTTTACCAAAATGACCCTATTATTATGTATTCAATCACTTACTTCAAACGTTGTCATTTTAAAGCGCCGTAACTCTATGAGCTCGTTGTTGGACTAATATTACTTGCAAATATGTGTGGAGGGTTATGAAACAGTATCGCAATAAGTTTAGAGACATTTAGAGATTCTTGTACACATCACAAATCTTTGTACGCATGTAGGCTATACTGAATGAAATACAGTTTCACACACTTACAAATAACATTACTGCCTAACATGTTGCTGTTCCTTCTTAAGGTGAGCTCATAAATCTCGGGACCTTCCTCCCTCTCTCCCCCCCTGACCGGGTGAGCACAGTGACATACTTGTGGAGCCTCAGGTTGAATCTGGATTGGGGTTGGCAAGTGCACAAAAACAAGCGAGTCTACAGAGGAAAGTTACCCCCTTAACGGTTTGACATTGATGATCGAAGACTAATTATGGCTGTACCAAGCAGAGGTCTGACCCTCATTAACGGAATCAATGTCCTAATTAGCTGTTGCTGAAGCAGCCCAACACAGAGCTCAAGGGGGATGATGGAACATTGATTTTAGACGAGGTCTCTGCTAGGTACATGTTTATGTTTTAGGAAACCAGACGTAGATTTACTGCAAACAGAACTTTTCCAAACACACTTCATATTTGTATTTCTTCCACAGTGGTTCATGCTTTACTCAGAGCTTTCACCCCATTTTGGGGAATTCTCTAAATGGTCCATTTGTGTGTATACTAAGATGACATTTTACTGGTGAATCTCCTGCATAGTTCAACTAATATGGACTGCTACATCCTTTGTGACATACAGATCTGACTGGTTATGCCGTGATTCAAAGATCCTATAAATTCATACTAGAAACATTTTTCCCTGATGTTTAATGATATTTAAAACAACATAGTCTTTGTAACGTTATGGGTTTTTTTTCACATCCTTTAGGTCTGTGGTTTATTACTAACGATTCCCCCCTCAATGTAAAAGAAAAAAATGATGGGTGCAAATTTTAGAACAGAACTTCCAGCGCTTTTGTATATCACACCTATTTACTTAATATTGCAGATGCTCTCACAGTTAGGTAAAAGTTACCTCCATAATGTCTTCTGAGGGTTATTTCAGCCACGCAAGCAGCATTGCTCAAGGAATGTCAGTCAGTCGGCCAGTCCACGACTTTTACAAACATCTCGTAGATGGATTTCCATGACATTTTCTACAGGCAGTCGTGGTTCCCAGTGGCTGAATCCCACTGACTTTGGTGACTTTCAGCATGTTTTTCTTTTTATCTCATCTGTTGGATGGATTGACATGGTACACAATCACGTCCCTAAAAGGACCATCAGGTCACATTTTAAATTTCCAGTGCTGCCAATATATTGATGTTAGCATTTATTTCAATGTCTGCGTGCTTACTTCATCCTGTGCAAGCTGTCTTATAAATAGACGGACAGCTGAGCTCATACTTTCTTGTCCTCGCCATCTCACACTTCACACCCGTCTGAGAAAAGCTTTTCCGTTGGAGAAGCTGTTTCTGACTTCTGGACACTTTTCTCTTCCTTTATTTGGCTTCTTCCCTAAATCTCCTCTACCAAACTTCTGCTTTATTTCCTCAACACAGCATCTTTCTATTCACACTGCATTTTAAGAATCATTTCCCTCTTTCAGTTCTTCTCAGCCTAACAGCTCTGCTACTTGGAGAAATTGAAAATGAGGCCACACCTCGCTGTACTGTGTGTAGATGTACCTACTGTACTCTCATTAGCTGTTTCCAGCAGGCACTGTAACTGCAAGAGGCAATTATGGCATAATGATAAATGCTAAAATGTAAAGTACTAGTTGCTAGAGGAGAGGAGAGTCACAAAGTTGACGAACTGACTCAGTAATGTCAGTTACACAGAAATATCCATTGTAACGGGAATTCCATGAGTACCATCTCCAAACACAGTTATGTAATTAATGTTACTCACTGAGGGCCTCTGGTTTATCGGGTGCAGGGTCAATGGGAGGCAAATGTGTGTGATGCTTTACGATGTGTCCAGCGGGTCATGTCTTTTCTTGTTTTACAACATGTACCTGGCTGTACTAGGGCATGATTGTCTTTCCGATAGATTTTGATTGCGTGTCCTCCAGAGGACCTCTTAAAGGCAACATGTTCCAGTGGTAAGATAGTGCTGACCCTGAGATGAGGATAAAAGCTGCATGTGCAGAGACACTTCAGCTCACTTGGATGATACTCTGATGCGTGTGTCTCCCAGTGAGTTCCTGCTGCAGAAGACTTGAATAAAATGCACAGAAAGACAAGTCTTTGCCTAAGCTGTTTATCTGAAAACTCGAATTGCCATCACAACCACCTAAAGTTTGCTAATAGCGTAACTACTCGACAAAATAAGGCTACAACAGCTGAGCTCCTGAGTATAGCCTACTGAGCTGAAAAAAGGTTTGTTTTATTGCTTAATAATTTAATTCAACATTTGTAAGAGGACATAAGATAAGATAGAACTTTATTTATCCTGAGGGAAATTGTTGAATAGTGCCGCTTTAGGTTAAATAGAAGTATCAATGGTAAAATGCTCCATTTCGATTTAAAGTCCAGCATTTAATTTTTTTTGTTTCAGTTTCTGTGGCATAAGCTTTTTGAGGTTGCTATCGTAGCACCCAGTCATCCACCATTTCTTGCTTCTGGAGGTTGTTGCAGCCTTACAGCGTGTCTCGGCCAGGATGAAGAGGGTTTGGTAAGTATTTAAAATTTTAGTTCAGTAAAATTATTAGTATGAATGGTACCATGTGGAGTTTTCTTGTAAACAAACAAAGGTTGTGTTGACACTCACCACAACTCCCTATGCATACCCTTGAGGCAAAAAAAAGTGATGAATGTGTTTGCTTCCTCATAAAAGACTTGCAAAGGCTTATTTTATTTTATTTTTTAAACATTTTATATTCCTATGTTGGGGCATTACTGCCACCTGTAGGTCAGTGGTGTAGTGTGAAACCATTGTCTGGGCTGGTTAGCACTTCACACACATGCATGTGCCCATTCATGTGTGTTCAAACGGGGATCCACTTATAAAGAGCTCCATAGCGCTACTAGAGGTTTAAATAATTAGATTTAAAAAATGAAAACAAAAGTTTTATCAATCTCTGATTTGGGGATTTTTTATTCTTTACATTTCAACCTCTACAGGTTGTTTTAAATCTTATGCATTTTTAGGATAGGGTTAACATTGCGTCACCGAGCGGACACAAAGCTGCTTCTCAAAGATTTTGAAAAGTCTTTGCAGATATGAGATTTATACTTGACAGCACCAATATTTAGATTTGAGTATATTTTAGACGTTTGTGTTGTCTAGGAATCCAAAAAAAGAGAGATGAGAGAACTAAATCCTGAGATTACGTGGGGACTTCTTTAAACCCTATACTAGAAAGTCACCCAAAATAAAAAAAAATGTGCCTACACCTCAAAACTGTACTAAAGTACAGGAAAGATACTGTTCCCAGGAAACTCAACAAACTTAACGATACTGATACCATTATCCAAAATTACAATTTGTTTATAAATGTGAGGATCTGTATGAAAATATAAAACGAATTTCACTTCTGTGCAGAAGTGTGTAACGGCCATTGAAGGCAGTTTGATGTATTGACCATTTCTAATGATTTATGTAACCCCTGAGTGACCCAGATCAGGATGTGGCGCTGAACATGTGGAGGAAAGGGACAAGTCATCTCATCACACTGTACTGCGCAGAGCTCATTGACAACGTGTAACTGCGATGAGATAACACGGACCCAGAAGCAGGATAAATAACGCACTCCCTGAGGCATCCTCACTTATTCGAGCATTCATGTACTCGGATGTCCATCAGCAGATGATTTAATAAACCTACAGAGAGACAAGTGTTTGCTTCAAGTTGTTTATTTCAACTCCCACCACAAGTGAAAATTAAGTACATGTACTCAAGAATTGTGCTTAAGTACAATTCTGAGGTACTTCTTAGATATTTATATTCATTTAAAGTAATAATAATCCATAATATAACACTGAGAGGGGCCGTTCCGCATAATGAGTACTTCTCATTTTCATACTTAAAGTACATTTTCCTGCTATTACTTCTGTTCTTTTACTTAAGAGAAATTATTAATGCAGTATTTTGACTTGAAATGGAGAATTTTTGCATTGCTGTATTGCTGCTTTAAAGATACTTCTTCTACCACTATTCCAGAGTTTTAAAGTAATCTGCTTTTACTGTTTGATGCATAAAATGCACTTTATAAATGGAGTTGCACTCATGAGCCTGTGACAGTCTCTGTCTGACATAAACTAAGGCTAAGTGTTAAATTAAGTGTTGTTCTCATTCAGCAAGCACAGACGTCTGTTTCACTCCACACTGGGAGGAGGAAAAGGGAACTGCAACTCTGTTTTCCGCAGAGCTTCAACCTCTTTGTGATGTAAATGGTTTGTGCAAACTGCGGTTTGGTTCCCAGGTCCGAGTGCCGAGACAATCCGGGGAATGGGAGATTTTTTCACGTGAACCCCAGAGAATGCGACAGCAGCTCACCTGTCACTCGTCCTCGCTGTTGGGAGTCCACATGCTTCCATGAACTCAACACTGATGTGCTCTGACCCTCACACGCCTGCTCTCACAGAAACAACACATTCAGGCCGTGTGCATCACAAAAGCTCTGTGAACCGTGAAAAATAACAGAAAGTCACAATGTTTTGCTCTTTGACCTCTTGTTGCTGAATGCTGTTATTGTCAGTATGATCTGAGCGTTTATATGTACTAATGTTACTGTTATGTAACTGATTTGTTTAATGTGATAGTATATTTTTATTTTAGGCATTAAAAAGCTTTGTTATGTTATACAATCTGAAAGGAAGTAGACAAAATTAAGGAACCACTGTAAATCTTCTGTTTGATGTTGCTGTCCCCAACATTACTTAGGTCCACATACTGCGCAGAGGATTATGAATAAATGTAAAATTACATTATCCTATTATGTAAACTGTATTCCCACTGAATTGTTGACTACTATTGTGATGTTTGGCCTGTATATTTTTATTAGTTTGGCAGCACAAGTTTGGATGCTGTAGCATTGCTTCTCCCTGTAAGACTTTCGGGGCCTTTTTGCATGTTTTGAGCAGCTTAGTTCCATTGAAGGGGCGTGTTAATGCTACAGCATACAATGACAAAAGTGTGCTTCAAACTTTGTGGCAACAGTTTGGGAAATAACCTGTCCTATTTTATCATGACAAAAAAAAAAAGTCAGGTATATAAAGAACTTGTGTACTTTTTCACAGTTTAGTGTGAACTTGGGTCCTGCACAAAGTCCTGACCTCAACCCCATCCAATGCCTTTGGGGTGAACTGGTTAGTCGACAGTGAGCCACATTATCACCCGACGTCAGTGTTGGACGTATGGCTGAATAGGAGCAAATCCCTGCAGCCAAGTTCCAACATCTTGTTTGAAAGGCTTCAGAGAAGAGTGGAGGCTTTTATAGCAGCAGATTACTGCCCATTGTTTTCAAATAAGGTGTTCTTCACTCACATATGGCTGTAATGTTTATAATATACTGTTGCTTTTACTTTTTTAGGGTTTGTGTATATAAATAGAGCGTATTTAGATCAATGCTTCAACAGCTGATTTGTTGTTGATGAGAGGCTCCACAGTATCCTGCCTTCTGCTGCCATCTACTGAATGGAAACATGTCAGTGAAGCTTGTGAATTTACCCCCATTCTCGTTTAGGAACTCCTGGGAAATGTACTGTTGTAAGAGCACAAATGTGTGCACAATGAAACATGTTTGGCTTGTTGATTATTACTGGTTGCCAGGGAGAACACAACAATAAGGGGTACGTTCTTTCTTGCCATGCTTTTCTTGAATCAGTGTTTTCTTTCATATCTGTATAAGTAAGATTATCAAGAGGCAACATCAACATTGACAGACAGCTATAAATTGTACTGAGTAAGGTGTATTTACTCAAATATTGTTCTTCTACTTTACTTGAACATTTGTATTTTATGCTACTTTACCACGTTTGCTACACAGTTACTATACATATTACACATAAAAATGTATGATAAGCTTGTTAAACGCACAACCCATTGCCAAAGATGAAACCGGTGGCTCCCAACCTTGATACTTGTGACCTCTTACAATAAAGCAGTGTCCTGGGGCCCCTTGTGATTTTTCAGATGTTTAGCAGTTCTACCAAAGAGACATTTCCCCTCTAAACTTCTCAGATGGTTTCACTGAAACAACTGTTATATTATTAAAATTATTAATATTTCACCAAAAATTGTGAAGATTAAAGAAATGTAAAAACAAAAATACAAATTTGTGTGGCAGAACTTCCACATCTTTCCTCATTAATCATCTCATGTTTATCTTGTGAACCTTTGAAGGGGCCCAACCCCTAGGTTGACAACTGACTACAGACTGCTGTTCCCGGAAAGTCACTCTCATTGAGTTATTTTCTCTTCTTGTGCACAGGATAGTCCCTATTCATCCTCCCATCAACGTTGTAAACACTTGGTTTCAACAGTGACTCGTTTTTTGCGACGTTTTATGTCGTTAACTAGCCTACATACCGCTTCACATTAACAAGTAGTTTTATTTTGAAAGTGTAACCGCATGTTGCACATATATTATTGCTCGCTTGACCGGATGTTGCAGATGCAGACAATTATTGCTAACTTGACCACGGAGCCTTACACCTCCAAAAACGACGCCAAGGGGTCTAGACAATTTTAATGGGGCATAGCACATGGTAAAAAAAGGGTTTTACTTTTCATACTTGAAGTACAATTTGCTGATGATAGGCTACTTTTACTTAAGTAGGACTTTGAATCAAAGTAATTTACTTGTAATGGAGTATTTTCTACATTGTTGTTCTGGTACTTTTATTAAAGGAACTGTGTACCAGCGACAGAAGATATCCTTGCCTATCAACCAGACTCTGTGTTTTAGGTTCAATCTGTGAACACCAGGAGCCGCCAGCACTCTCAAAAAGTAAAAGCTCCACTACATTTCATCACCTAGTGTGAGTGGTCATGGCAAAGGAAGTCCCATCAATAGTGGCAGTAGGTGAGGTATTCTTCATATTATCCAGACTCAACATGTTGTCAAGCAGCACCTGGCAGAGGCAGGACCCACAGCTGAGTTTATTACAGGGCCATTGGGTTAGTCTGCATACTTCATCAAACCCCCTTCCACACGCTCTCTCTCACTCACTCTTTCCACTAAGTCCTATGAGCTAAAGAATTTTTGAATAATAAAGAACCATTCATTAAAGTCAAGAAATTATATCAGAATTTTTCAATTAGATGTGCATTACTCTGGTTTGTGTTGTGCGGACGTATTGTAACGGAAGAGGATATTGTGTGCATAAATATATAAATTGACAATATAAAAAATTATAAATAACAATAAAACAACAACGATTAACAATTAACAACAAATATGTGCATGATATGAAAGGAAGTGATATTTACATGTACGATTACGATTGTATTATTTGAAAGGGGGGAGTGTCAGTGAGGGACCCGGGCCTTGTTAATGAGGTTAGTTGCAGACGGGAAGAAGCTGTTTTTGTGGCGAGAGGTTTTGGTCCTGATGGACCGCAGCCTCCTGCCAGAGGGGAGAGTCTGAAACAGTTTGTGTCCGGGGTGGAAGGAGTCAGCTGCAATCTTTCCTGCTCGCCTCAGAGTCCTCGAGGCATACAGGTCCAGAAGAGAAGGAAGATTGCAGCCAATCACCTTCTCTGCAGAGCGAATGATGCGCTGCAGCCTGCCCTTGTCTCTGGCAGTGGCAGCAGCGTACCAGATGGTGATGGAGGAAGTGAGGATGGACTCAATCATGGCGGTGTAGAAGTGCACCATCATTGTCTTTGGCAGGCTGAACTTCCTCAGCTGCCGCAGGAAGTACATCCTCTGCTGGGCCTTCTTGGTGAGGGAGGTGACGTTCAGCTTGAGGTCCTGGGAGATGATGGTGCCCAGGAAGCGGAAGGAGTCCACGGTGGCGACGGGGGAGTCACACAGGATGATGGGGGAGGGTGGGGCTGGGCTATTCCTGAAATCCCCGACTATCTCCACTGTCTTCAGAGAGTTGAGCTCCAGACTGTTCTGGCTGCACCAGGTCACCAAATGGCTTCTTCAGTTCTCACTGGCTGTTGAGTCGTTCTGGCCGAGGCCAAGACTGAACGACCATCGTTGGCATCTTCATCTGAGGCCAATAGGTTACGTTTGTTGAGTTTCCTGGGAAGTGATGAAAGGACCGCATTGTAAGTGGGGGATAAGTGGTGGCGTAGACCCCCTCCTCTGTTCAATGACGGCTTCTCAACCCGGGTGTAGATTTTAACATTTAAAAGCCATGGGCATTACTCTGCTGGTACAACAGCCTGCATTCTTGTTGGAGGGGGTTGAGGCCAATCATGTTCTTCCAAACCAACCTAAAAGAAAAGATAATTTCTCTATTGAGCTGGATTTGATTTAAAACCAAGGTTATAATGGCTTTAATGGAAACGATGAGACCTCGCCCAAACCACCCTCATATTCCTAATGACCTTGGTGACCCCTTAACTTAAATTCCTCTCACCATCAGCAGGCTGACATTTTTAATTCAGCATTACAGAATTACATTCTTTTAACTTTTCAGTAGATTTTTAAAAAGCAAGATAAGGCAAAAGAAGAGGATGTTTTTATTAATGACTAACATATTTTATAAACATTGATGAAGAATATTATTATGAAAAGTATGACTGGTGAAACCAAAGACATAGTTTATGGATGGATTTTCTACTAACCAATAGAAACAAGACATGATAGTCTAGTGTTGTTTCATTTGCAGGAGGGATTGACTGTGCATGCATGAGTGCATGTGTGTCATAGACCACCAGACAGAGAAACAGCACCACCAGCAGCTCCAGTTTGACACATGCTAGTGCCAGGATGTTAAGTCATGGAAGCCGCTCAGTACAGCCCATGAAAATTAAAGAAAAAAACACAGTCCAGAAACAAAGACACTATTATCATCTGCAGCTCTCTCTCCACCCATCCAGTCTTTCCCCATCTGGGCCTGTTGTATTTGACATGCATGTGGAGGTAGTTCACAGTAACGGTCAGCCAGAGAGAGAGCCTGAACAATAAAACAAGCTCTGCTCCAGAAACGTGTTTGACATGTGTGGAGAGGATGTCACGTCATTTGGTAGTAATTACCGACCACACGCTACCCCCCCAACGCTCACGGAAATTTTCCAGAATTTGTTTGTACTGCTGATGATTTCCAAATAGTTCAAGCACATTGGGACTTTAACAACACACTAAAAGCTGACATCAACACAACACTGACATCACATATTACCTTCATGTTGATTGTCCGAACTTAGATATTTAAACACAGATACAGAGCAACATTATCATTCATTTGAAATTGTGTTTCAGGCCACCTGATGAATGTTTTAACTCTCTTTTTGGTCTTTTTGGTCTCTTGAGCTGCGAAATGCTCCACTACGTTCACAAGCTAGTCTTTAACTGTGTCTGTCTGCTGTCAGTGTAGCTTTTTACAGCTTTTTCCCTAAAAACAACACTGTAAAGTTGAGGGACGTAAAAACAAAACACTTGGTAGAACTGAGGTGAACTGCAGAGCTAAGTGATAACTCTCTTCGGGTTAATTAACTATAAGCGACTTTCACATACTTACTCAGTTGATCTGATGTTAATCTAAAAATATTGGATTATAATTAATAATTGTTTATGAATAATGGAATGGACTACTGCTGCACTATTTAATTTTGAATTTTAAACCTTAATGTCAATTTGTACAGATGTTTTTGTCCTCTCCATTTAAACAAGATGCACCTCTTTGTTTCATATTAACTAACAATCTAAAATAAACCTATTCACCTAAAAGCAATGACAACAGTGAAATTAGTTTTAAATTAATGGTATATGCAAGAAACATCTCTTCTATGAGCCGTGTCAACATTATGCTGTCTTTAGTCCTATTTCTGAGCACAATTAATATGTTTGGGGTTTTTTTTGCATTTATGACTGTCATGACAGACATGATGTCAGTAGTATAAATAATTTAGTGTATGCTTATTGTTGATTAATCATGATACAGACTACTTACTCCAAGCTGTGGAACCGGTTTGCCCTTGCTGGAGTTGTAGGATACATGGAAATGATGATGAATCTCCTATTAAAGTTGTAATATACAGTATGTCACAATTACTGAGACGGACTTTCCATTTGTGGGTTTGAATGGGAGAGGCACACTGAGAGTTAAGAAGGTACAGATCATTTCCTCCCAGACCTGGAACCAATTCAGGACAATTTTAACGTGTGTGTGTGTGTCTGTGTGGCCGGCAACATGAACCTGTGATTCTGAGAAAAGGAGATATCATGCTGCAAACTGAGGTATCACATTGTTTATGCTCTTGAAAAACAGTTTGTAATGACACCAATTCAGTGTCTGACTCATTAAATGTGGTTTTTCAAGGACTGTATTTAAAAGATCAATATATTTTATTAAAATAAATATGCATTACCTCATTGTTTGACACAAATTAGACTGTACACGCTGCCTCCTGGTTTCTAACTGCTATCCTATTGGTAACCCCACAGATCATGGACCCCTATTTTGTAGAACTCAGGCTGATCAAACATTTGGTATCAGATATAGCTTTGCTTAAAGTTATTAAAATAATAATGACATTGTACAGCATCGTCATGTTTGGTTAACTAGTTCCTCAGGACCAGGATGTTAAGTTTATTGTGACAAAAACAGGACTTGATGATTTATGATACAAGTAAAATGAAAGTAGGAGCCACGCAAGGCTTTAGCAAATTGAGGTAACAGCTCAGTTTGCTAAAGCCTCGCTAATCATTGCATGTGAACACTGAATAGTTAGCCTGATTAAAAAAGTCCAAATGTCACAGCCACAGCTCTGACTCGTGTCTGTGTCCTGTGTTTGGGCCCACCCTGTAAACACTGTGACACCAAATCCAAAACAAATTGTACTTTGGGCTGCAGACAGCCTTTTTAAGTGCTCTATTTCCAAACTACTAGCAAACCGCAATCCCGAAGGTGTTGGTGGTGGTCTGCCCCATTATTGAAGCCGTGGGAGACACCTAACATCTGGAAAAACTTCCCACACAGTGTCATGGACTGCAATGCCCCTGTGGCCTGTGTTGTTGAGCAACTGTGCTGACAGGACTCTGCAGGGAAGCAACGCCAATCCCTTTCTTCTAAAGCATAAACACAGCGCAAGAAATGATCCTGCATTCAAAACAAGGACTTAATTAAGCTGCAATATTAATATCAATTTTAGTGGTAGAAGGTAACTCAGTTTACTCAAGTATTCTTACGTACAATTATGAGGCAATTGATATTCCATGTAATACTTTATATATACTTGTATCAGAGTATTTCTACACTGTGATGTTGAGTTCACTGATAGTTCATGAAGACAAAATATCACCCACTGTGCAGCTTCACTTGGCTCTTTTAGGTCATTGTTTTTGGGTTTATGAAACAATAACTGCTTTTTGTTCACTCTCACCGCTCTCCTCAACCCCATCTCTAGCAGCAGAAGGCTTACCATTCTTTAAATTTATTTATGTCAACTGTATGATTGTCTACGTTTAGCACCTTATCACCATAGCAAATTCCTTAAATGTGTAAAATGCTAATCAAGCTCTTTATGATTCTAAACAAAACAAGCTTTGTCGAACCCACTTTACACTGTCCGCCCAGAGTTAGCAACTCACAGCTAGCTAAGGAAACACACAAATCTAGCAGATAAAAAGATTCTCAGCCGTTGGTGGAGAGCAAGACAGAGTTAAAAGGAGAGTGAATACTGGGTTAGGGTTACGTTCATCTGTGTCTTGCAAAACACCTAGTGTGTTCAGAGCAACTTGCATCTCTCTGACTGGATGGCGCTTAATACCTCTGTGATTTAGTGTTTTTTAAGTTGGGAAACTGGCAAGAGTGTGGGCGGCTTTGATTTAGGGGGTAGAGTGGTCAGCCACTTATAAGAAGGTCAGTGGTTCGATTCCCGGCTCCCCTTCTGTCGAAGTGTCCTTGGGCAATGCACTGAACCCCAATGGGACGTGTGAATGTGTATGAATGAGTTAATTTCCATTTCTGTTGGGTAGTTGGCAACTTAGTCATCTGTTCATCAGTTTATGACTGTGTGTGAAAGGGAGGAATTGTGATGTAGTTTAAAGGAGACCTATTATACAGCCCTAGATTGTAGTTCTGTGACTCCTCTATGGTAGATTTGCATGATTCAAAGTTCAAAAAAAGCAAATTTTTTTCTTATACTGGTCTTTCATGTAGGCCCTCATTTCAGCCTCTGTCTGAAACAAGCTGTAGATGCTCCTGTCTCTTTAAGGCCCCCACTCTCAAAGCCCACTGCCTTCTGATTGGCCATTGCCTTACGTGTTTACCAGGTTACTGCAGGGATGGGACTGCATGTTCCTTTGTGGGCGTGACCAGCATTCTCTACTTGGAGCAAATTACCATATATGGAAATCCGGCTCGGAATGACATCCGAGCCCTTTTTAAAATAAAAAATAAAAGTTTAAAACAGAGCATTCAGAAAAGGGGGATATCTGAGGTTTTGGCTCATAGGGATTTCTTTTAAATACCTCATTATTTAAAGCATTGGTCATGTTTAAAATGAACATCTGGCATTGTAACATTATAGATAGCCTATGCCAGAAAATATGAAAAAGCATAATAGGTCCCTTCCTCCCACCGTCCAAAGACATGCGGACTAAGTTAATTGGGGACTCTTAATTGTCCTTATGTGTGAGTGTGAGCGTGAGTGGTTGTTTGTCTATGTGTGGCCCTGTGATGGACTGATGACCTGTCCAGGGTGTACCCCGCCTTTTGCCCGATGTCAGCTGGGATTGGTTCCAGCCCCCCGCGACCCTGTACGCAGGATAAGTGGTTGACGATGGATGGATGGATGGATGGATAATAGGTCCCCTTTAAAATGCTTTGAGTGGTCGCAAATACTAGAAAAGAACTAAACAAAATACAGACAATTTACCAAGAGACACATTTAACAACACATTTGTGTGTCTTTCTACTTGGTTGGGAGGTTAAACTTCTGAAAGTTCACTAAAGCAGCTTTAAGTTACAGAAAATAAGTATTTGCAACATGGTCACAATTTAATGTAAAGGTACCCAAAGTGTGATGAGCAGTTGTTTTTCAAGTTAAATCATGGCTGTTTAAACATTTTTAATGTTCCTGCTGGTCTGCATGTTGGAGCTGACTGGTTCTGTCTGACATGTGAGAACTTTATATTGAACCTTTAATCTTTCAGATAACTTATGTGCTCCTCAACTGTTTGATCTACAACCTCCCTCTCTGAAAGTAAAACAGGAATGCCTATTGTGTCATGAAGCTCAAGCAAGATCCAAAGAAGTTGACATTTCAGAATTACAAGACTATTTTATGACCTTATGATGTAGCAAAAGTACCAATCTGGAGACCTCAGCCATAAGATGATAAATATAGTACAAAAAAACTAGACGTCTTGTAAATACTGAATTGTGTGCCCAGTATTGTAGTTAATTAACCTGCAGCACTTGAGTAAAACCCAGTATATTCCCACCTCTGCTGGGAGGAAGCAGCAGTGTTTCGTATATAAAGCTAGCCAGCAGCAGTGAGCTCCTGGTAACATCTGGGGAGAGCAGCTGCGCACTGAGGGCTGCAGGATGCGCGTCTTCACTCTTCTCTGGATCCTCGGCTTCCTGCTGAAAGAGGCGCAGGCGTGGGGCTACAAAAACGGAATATTTCACAATTCCATATGGCTAGGTAAACAACTTCTTCTTTCTTTTTTACTGTTTTTACTGCCCGCAGCTCAACTTTGGCTTCTTTGTGGGCAAATTGTGATGAAGTTGAGAATCCCGTCGGGACAAACGTTATCGAGTAATGACCGATTAGATTTATATAATCAGTGTGTCATATAACTCGTAGCTTATTTGGCTAGTAATAGTAATAGTGTAGTCTGGACAGCAGTTCAACGTTATCAACCAGTGTTTTAACTGTTTTGTATTAATCTGATTTGTGCGTTTTGTGGCAATATATTTCTCTCTCCTTACATGTAATCAGCTACTTTTACCTGAGATTGTTTGGTGCCTGTTTTTTCTGCAAACACAGCAAAATAAAATATATTCCCACACGAAGGCATTTTGTGAAGAGTAACACGGATTAATAGGCAACACACAAGTCCAGCAGCTTTCTCTTGTGCCAAACTGCATGTTTATGACTTGGCTCAGTGCTGCATGAGCACAATAAACATGGAGAAATGACTTAATTTCAGAGCCTTCCAAAATATAAGCAGCTGAGATTCATAATAAAAGAGAGTTACTTTGGGAATTGAAGGGCTTTCACATTTTTGTAATCCTACAGAAATGACACAGGAGCTTTCAGTGTCTCCCCCTGTGTACTGAAATACAAATCAGACAAGCTGTTGAAGCTACCATACATTCACCTCTTGACTCACTTTATGGACCCCATTATTTATGTTTTTACAAGGTGAGAGGGGCAGAACAGTATTTCGTAGTGCTAATGAGCTTGCCTCCACATGCACAGCATTTTCTTTTAGTATTTCATGCAACTTCAGTCCTCTATTACATTTTAGTTTTTTTCTTTAACTTTAGGAAGTGCTAATGTATGGCAGATTAAATTGCACTTTTCTCTCTGAAAGTCACTGAACACTATTTATACTGAGCGGCAAAATGAGTGCCATTCAGAGCTGATCAGAGTGAAAAGGCACTGGGGTCCTGTAGCAGTGAGCGACAGAGTTTAATTAGTGTAAAAACAGGTTAAAAAGATCAAAATATCATATTGAGTCTAATGTCTGAGTGCTTTCTGCCTAGTTTGCAGTCATGCATGCGTAAAGCCAAAACAGGATCAGAAGAATACTCCCCATTGAGGAGGCCAGGGAGCAAGTGACCCAAATGTTGGTGAACTTCCAAAATGTAGAAAAATGTTAGCAGTTAGCCTGTCTCGTTCATGTTTTAGCTCTGTTTTCTCTTTCACCTTCTCTTTAAAAACAATGCCACTTGCTTGGCTTTAGCCCCATGCACCTGTTTTAGGCCTAGCAAAACCTTTAATTGTACTAAGTGCTGTGCTAAAGCTTGGACACAAATCACGGAGGTTGCTGCAGACGGCGTCAGCACAAAAGCACAGACAAGCATTTCTCCCTTGGCTTTAGACAGTGCTTTTTTTGTCTTTCTCTTTAACAGAACAAGCAGCTGGAGTTTACCATCGGGAATCGCGCAAAGGGAGATACCAGCTAACATATAAAGAGGCCAAGGCTGTCTGCAAATACGAGGGAGGGAAGCTGGCCACCTACAAACAGCTGGAGGCGGCTCGTCAAATAGGTCTGCGGCAACTCGCACACAATCTCATCAGCAATACACATGCGGAGTTCTTGGCAAAGAAGATTTACTCCAGGAAAAGTGCATGGATCATAACTCATCATAACTCGCTTGAGACAGAGTTTACCTTTCTTATCTCCCTGAAACAGATCAAATGGTGTAACAGCAGTGACACATCTGTAAACCCACGGATGCTTTTAACATGTAGGAAAAGAGGTTCCTATGTTCATAGGGGAAAGGTAATTTGGAAGCAGTTGAATGAAACACTTCTTTCCACGAGTGCTTTGCTTTTGCGTGACTGTGTTCCAAATTTTAAAAACAGTCCCATGAGCATTGCAAAGGCCTGTTAACACTGTCTTGGGTGGGTTTATATTGCTGTTCCCTCAGCACGGAGATTGAATCCAGCCACTCGCTCCGGCATTATGTTGCACCTCCCCGTCAGCTTTCCCCACAGCAGAGTACCTGGGAGGTCCAACCTTTTATCTGGGCTGTTCTGGCTGGGGTCTGCTGATTGTAACTCTAAGCTAAAACCTGAGGCCCCTGGCTCTACAAATAAGAAAAACAACCAAATAGCAAACAAAAAAAACCTTGTTACTTCGATGCAGATTTTTTCTTTTGTAATGTATTTGTATAGCACTTTTCTAGGACCACTCAAAGTGCTTTTACACTACATCTGCACTCACTCCCTGTTGGTGGAGTTGAAAAAAGACTGTGGTTGTCAGAATACAGTAGTTTTTCATTAGTGAATGAGTTTTGTTGCATAAAACCACTATTTGTTCTTGTTCAGGTTTCCATGTGTGTGCAGCTGGATGGTTTGACAAAGGACGTGTTGGCTACCCCATCATCAAAGCTGGTGCCAACTGTGGTTTTGGGAAGGTTGGCATCGTCGACTACGGCTACAGGCTGAACAAAAGTGAGAGATGGGATGTGTACTGCTACAACCCACACTGTGAGTACATGTTTTAAACAGAGTAGTAAACTGTGGCTTAAGCACAGAGGTGCAAAGCACATTCACTTAAGTACTGTGCCTGAAGCTGCACTACTAATGTGTGTAATGTGAAAGAGGTCTCTCGTAGTGACAAACCCACAGATCACAAAGAATTATCACTTGACTCCGCAGTTCCCCCTCAGCTCTACAGAGCTTTCTGCTGATTGTTCTGGTTCTCTGGTCCTCAAATGTGCTGTTTGGTTCAGTCTCACCACTCTCATAGCATTGTTTTTGGACACAGCTGGCAGCAGTTTTCAGCAAAAGAGCTCTGAAAGGAAATCAACTGTAGCTACCTGTACCTGCTCACATTTTTCAGGTGGCCAGATACACAACTGTCAAAGCTAATGTTGCTTGTGTCTGCTGAATGTGTAAATAGTTCATTGTTGGGTAAAACATTCGTCATAGCAAACTGAAATTTAGAAAATAATATTGAAAAGTCAATGTTGTGTTTATATGTTTGCAGCCATCTGTAATTTCCCTGTTTTGTACAACTTACTCCACTTCATTACTTGACAGCTGTAGATTTGTAGATGGAGTTCTTACAGGCTGAAAATATAATAAACTCAAACAAAATGATGCATTGCCATTTATAACCCTGAGCGGGAGATTCTGCAACTTTTACCTGTCGTCAAATTGTGTCCACTAGGGGTTAGAAGAACCACAAATTAAGTAAGAGCTGACTGACACACCGCCCTGACCTTGCTTTACAAACTTGTTATGGCTAACGTGTCATAAAACAACTGTCAGTGAATTTGTAAATGCTCCGTACTTGTATAGCGCCTTTCTAGTCTTTTCGACCACTCAAAGCACTTTTTACACTACATTCACACACTGAGCCTAAGTGCTCAAACATTCACACACATTCATACACTGGCGGAACAGCCACCTGAGGCAATTCGGGGTTCAGTATCTTGCCCAAGGATACTTCGACACGCAGCCTGGAGAAGAGTCAGGGATTGAACCGCCGGGCAACCCGCTCCACCTCCTGAGCCACAGTTGCCCCTTGGAACCTTTATGCTGAAAATGGGGTTAATAAGAAAAATTTATTTTTTATGCCATAAAGCCAAAACAATTAGCTGCAAGACAACCAAAAAAAAAAACATTAAGACGTGGAGTTGGGTAATTATTCTCTATAGGTTCACGAATGACCGCTTTCACAATATATTTAGTTCAACTCTATTTTAAAAAATATATAAAAACTGTTTTAGACTGATTTAGTCTGAGGCTCCACAGACTCACTCAGGGTGCTTTCATCTCCACTGCTTCCACTCCAACGTGAGCGATAATATAGAGAGCCTAACCAGAGCAGGATGGCTCCACAGAGAGGAAGAGAAGACTTATTTTTGCCTTGACTCAAAGCCACAATCTCAGCGCCACCCTGTGAGTTATCATGGTCAGACCAAGAATAAACCTGGAGGGAGTGAGAGCAGTCTGGATAAGATGTCAGTGAGTAACTGAGCAAGTGATAACAAACACACAGGCTGGCCTATGAGTGAGATCATGAGTAAAAACCACCAAGCCTGAATGATTCACCAGAGTCACAAAGAGTCAAACTTTAATGCATTTCACAATGTGCTTGATTCATTCAGTATTAAATCATAAACAACGCTCACAACGCATGTTTCTATTCCTGTTTAAAGTCCCATGTTTTGAAATAATGCCCGGCCAATTTGAGATTTTTTAGGCTGATAAAAAAAATAAGTATTTGAGAGAAAAACTGCCCGATTTCCATACACTTTCCTCAAGTGCAGCGCTCCTGGATCTATCCGGTACACACAGAAACACAAAGGGTAACGACTGAAACAAAACATTTTTTAGTTTTTTCTGCCTCCTAGTGGCAAAAAATTACTCATCGTGCAGAATCTCCCTTTCACTGTGTTGTAAATGTCAAAGCATCATATTATTTGAATTTATTATATGTTTAGTGTGTACAACCTCAATACACAAAGCCACTGCTGTCAAGTAAATGTACAGTAGAAGTAGAAGTATAAAGTTGCGTTAAAGTTATACAAAGTGGCCACTTGATGGCAGCAAAAAAGATACGTAAACACAACATTGACATAATTTCACCTTCCAAAGATGTTAATGGCTAATGTGTTATCAAACATTTATACCGAATATACGTAGAAACATTAGCTTCCACTTGAAGCCACCTGACAAATGTGAGAATGGGGACTCTTTAAGTGCTAAATGCTCCGTAATATCAGACTTTTTCTGATTTCCAAACAACCTACGTTTCATACTCAGTGGTGAGATTTTACAAGTATGAAGCATGAATTTCTTATATAACGTGTAAAGTTTACAATTATGTTATTCCTCATGTCAGTCAGCCGTGGAAGCCATCTCACTGTCTACAGCAGACATTTTGTCTGAATTGGACCCCAGTGATGGCTGTAAGATGACTTTATAATGATCTACAAATGAGAAATGATGTTAAACAGCATTACATTTCATATCCCTCCAGGATCTCTAGTGGGAAAGCTTTTGATGTCATTGTCACTAGTCTCAACATGTGTGTTTGATTTCCTTAACTCAATAAAAGGTATACTTTTTCCTATTATGAATTCATTTGGAGCTCACACGCAAAAGACAGACCCCCAAACCAAAATGCTTCACAAGAACAGATGCTCAATCCCACCAGCTACTTAAAGGAATACACTGTGTGAAGTTTAAAATGGCCATTTCACCTGAGAACACAGACACCAAATTTATCCACATGTTCTCAGTTGACAATGGTCCAGAGCTGCCTTTTTCTGTAGTTATATAAAATGTTTCACAAACAGAATATTAAATATATTGAAAACAGAATATTAAATATATAAGTCCATAGGCCAAGTCACATGGAATCTGATCTTTTGCATTTTGGAATTGGGCGACTTTCTTATGTGGTCCAAAGCCGATACATATTGGATCTTTTTAAAAGCGACCTGCGTCTGGACACTCAGGTCGGAATTGATGCGACACTCTAGAGCAGCTGTTGTCACAGATCTGCTGTAGACAGAGCCGAGGTGAATAAAAAAGCTCCACAAAAGCCATTATTAAACATGTAGCTCTCTTTCTCCTCTACCTCGCTATCATCTGCCCACAAATTCCCTTTCTTACACCTAAAAACCACCAGACCGCGAGCTTTTTAAGTTACGTACATGCTACTTGTCCGAGCAGACGCAGTAGAGCAAGAGAGAGATAGAGAGAAAGAGAGAGAGAGGGATTGTAATGTTAGAGGACAATGAAAAATGGGAGTCTCCTTTGGAGACCCCTGTGGAGGGTTAGCAAGTCACTTTCAGGCCAGGGACAGTTCACACTAGAGTCTGATATGGGCCACATTTAATAATTTGAACTGTCAACAAAAAAAATCAGATCTGGGAACAAAATCAGAATTGAGCATTAAGGCCTGCAGTTTGAACGTAACCTTAGTCTCAAGCAAAAGACATGGCTGCATTTCCTAACATTGCATTTCATAGAGTTCAGATTTAGAGCTGCTGTGTCTTCTATTTGTCACATTTCAGATAATGCCTACAATCATTCAACACAGTTATCAGCTGTTGTGTAAATTAATCTACCTCTTCCATTCTGGCCAAGTCTGTCCAAGAGATAACAACGCACAAGAGACTTCCCACTAAACATAAAGGTTAAAAAACTTAACGTAACATTTGCAGGTGCTATGTCGAACTATGGGCCGTCCAAACACTTTTGTCCTTTTAGTGGAGTGTTCCAATAAAGTCTTCTAATCAAATATCAGTAAAGCTGCTGCATCGATAGCTCATGCGCCATCACTTCTGTAATCTAAAGTCCAAAAGTCTAATATTTCCTCAATTATCTCCTAATTTTTTTGCAGCTGTACTAGGTTTGAGCCTGTGCAAGAGATACAGCAATGACAAAAACATGTGCAGTACCTCTGTTTTAAGTTACAAAATGCCTTTTGTAGTTAGACAGTTAGAGAATCTCTGAATGATCTTGGAGGATGCAATAGATGTTTATGGAATTAGGTAATTTAACATTTTCATGACAATCAAAGACTATGATCTACCTTCATCTACAATATGTGGCTATTTTGTGGTAATTTTCCAATCTGTTGTCATGACAGGTTCTGGTGCATAGAAACTATTCAGCCTAGTTAATAAAGTGTTTGCTAGAAATGTTTCAAATATCAGTAACTTAACATCCTGAACCTATGTTTAAGAAACTCTGCATTAAAAAACATATTTGAGAAGACTAATCACTACATGTTATTCACTTGTCTTACAGCCAAGGAGTGTGGTGGGGTGCTGACAGATCAGCAGAAGATCATTCAGTCTCCTGGCTTCCCTGAGGAGTATCAGGACGAACAGATCTGCTACTGGCACATCCGTGTGCGCCTGGGCCAGAGGATCCGCCTCCACTTCCTGGAGTTTGACGTGGAGGACGACGCATCGTGTCTGGCGGATTACCTGGATGTGTACGACAGCTACGATGACGTCTCAGGCTTTGCTGGGAGGTGAGGATCAAAACTTTATAATTCCAAAACCTTTATAGAACTGAAAAAAGGTCTTCATTGGGCAGATGGCAGCATGCTGAAGGGCAAGTTATATATATGCATTAAACTGATTACATAATACTGATGTAATGTAAAGATATATATATAATATTTACACTCACCTAAAGGATTATTAGGAACACCTGTTCAATTTCTCATTAATGCAATTATCTAATCAACCAATCACATGGCAGTTGCTTCAATGCATTTAGGGGTGTGGTCCTGGTCAAGACAATCTCCTGAACTCCAAACTGAATGTCAGAATGGGAAAGAAAGGTGATTTAAGCAATTTTGAGCGTGGCACGGTTGTTGGTGCCAGACGGGCCGGTCTGAGTATTTCACAATCTGCTCAGTTACTGGGATTTTCACGCACAACCATTTCTACGGTTTACAAAGAATGGTGTGAAAAGGGAAAAACATCCAGTATGCGGCAGTCCTGTGGGCGAAAATGCCTTGTTGATGCTAGAGGTCAGAGGAGAACGGGCCGACTGATTCAAGCTGATAGAAGAGCAACTTTGACTGAAATGACCACTCGTTACAACCGAGGTATGCAGCAAAGCATTTGTGAAGCCACAACACGCACAACCTTGAGGCGGATGGGCTACAACAGCAGAAGACCCCACCGGGTACCACTCATCTCCACTACAAATAGGAAAAAGAGGCTACAATTTGCAAGAGCTCACCAAAATTGGACAGTTGAAGACTGGAAAAATGTTGCCTGGTCTGATAAG
>NC_060156.1:25267260-25282469 GCF_021292245.1 Micropterus dolomieu | reverse complement strand
GGCCTCTCGCCTTGTTATATTTCTGACCTTTTAGTCCCATACGCACCAGCACGTACCTTGAGATCCTCGGGCAGAGGTCTGTTGTCTGTTCCAGAGTCTCGACTGAAAACTAAAGGGGACAGAGCGTTTTCTGTCAGGGCCCCGAGGCTCTGGAACAGCCTGCCCGAGGAAATCAGGTCGGCTGAGTCGGTGAACTCTTTTAAGTCCCTTCTTAAAACATACTTTTATAGGAGAGCCTTTCCCGATCTTATTTGACTTTATTTTATCCCTTTTATTTTATTGTATTTTACTAATTTTATATTAAATTTTCATGCTCTTATCTTTTTTGTATTATTCTTTACACTTGTTAAAGCACTTTGTAACTTGTTTTTGAAAAGTGCTCTACAAATAAGGATTATTATTATTATTATTTATTTCACAGGCCTGAGGAGTAGTAATTTTAGTAAGTCATCTTGTATCCTGAACGTGTAATGAAAAACAAAGGGGCGGATACATTAGAGGTCTCCTGGCAGATGAGCAAATAACCATGCTGAAAATATAATGTCCAAAGTTTATGTTTTTCCCCACTGAGCTCATAGTTGGAGGAGACTTTTTTGATTCAGTTGAAGATGGTTCCTCCTCTGCAGCCAAACCCTTATCCTCTACAGCAAGAGCTCTGATAAAAGAAGTCACAGATCCTAATTTATAAAAAATACTAATAAGAAGCATTTCATTTCTAATTGACACAGTCTGAACCCATATTTTAGTATGAAATTACACTCCAATTATCAGAGATGATTTAAGTCTGTAGGGCTGCAAGGATTAATTAATTAATTTACAGAGATCTTTCATTTTTTTAATCAAAAACATCACATGTTATCTGGTTGCAGTCTATCAAATGTGAGGATTTATTTCTTTGTTTTATGTAAACTAAATATATTTGGGGTTATGGGGTCGTTTGTTGGACGAAAAAAGATATTTGAGGATGTAATTTTGAGCTTGTGGGTAAAGCACTATGATTTGCCTTGTTGTTATTATTGTTATATATTATTTATTATAATGGTTATACCTTTTATTGGAAATATCATAGACAGTCAGCTTGCTTGTTTTACTTATAAGGCTGAATGGGCGGTACTATGCGTGACGTACGCCGGATCAAACGTCATTTTGTACGTCTGCGTGGTGGTTTGGCGCCAGCAATTTCGCGGGGCAGCAGCAGCAGCACAAGAGAAGAAGGAAGCTAAAATATTAAACATATAAATACTGGGGTGCAGAGTTACAAACACCACAAAGTGAAGAAGACGGTCGGTGTGTGCGCTGGTCTTCATGGTGTGTTTGTGTCATTTCTGCGTCCTGCATTTCGTCCTGAACTCGGAGGTAAGCAGTCACGGTGTGTGTTTGTGTCAAACAAGTGTAAATATTTGTTCGTTAGGGTTGTTTATGTGCTTGTCGACGAGTCTAAATAAAGCCGCATGCCGCGGACAGGTGAGCCGCCAGGTGAGGCGGTGTCACCGCTGTGTGCAGCAGCCGCGGGGTCCACTTGTGCGAGCACGAAACTTTGCTCGACGTGCAGCCTGCTAGCGCTGCTAATCTGTTTGTGCTAGTGAACGTTAGCAGGCTGCGTGCTATTCCCACGCATGGTTCAGCGTTTTCTAACAAGATGCATTTAATGGTTTGGTCCCAGAGTAGTTACATTTCGGACTTTAAGACGTGTCGAGTGTGTTTAATAAGGTCACAGGGTGTTATTTACAGCAGGACACTGACAGACTTTGTTTTGGTTCCTCCGGGTGCCCGAGAGGAAGTTGCTAAACGGGACTTTTGGCCTCTGGTAGCATCCAGCAGTGTCACTCTGAGCGCTTGCATTGGCACCTAGTCCTAACATGTGCTCACACACATTTGTCATAACCTTTGTCTTTATTTATCCCATTCTCTACAGCTCTGGATAGAGTGGAGGGTCAACGCAGCTTTACGTACATCTCAGTGAGGTATGCCCTGCTTATTCCTATTCATTATGTAAAAAGCTATGAAGCAGTCCATGACATCTAACAGCTTATCAGATTTTTAAAGAGCAGTTTAAAGGACTTTTTAGAATAGTTTTCGAGTCTATGTTAATGCCACACTCACTCTGCATCTTGAAAATGTTATTGTGACCTTACTGACTTAAGACTCCCATGGCTGACTCCGAATGCTGCAGCTTCATATTCACTCAGATGAGCTTTATAATGCATTTTTCACAATGTACAGTAGTCCCTCTAGAAAGAGATCACTTCATTTAAAGCAGGGATAATTACAACAGTGTTTCTAAAGACTTATGCAAACAGTAGCATGTGAGGATTGTATTAAGACACACTTTGTTTCTATTGAGAATGACCTTGTTCAGACTCTGCTCTTTCTCCCTATTTGCCAACATGGCTTCTGTTGTCACTTTTTCTAATCTCCTCTTGCATTCAGCGTGTCTCCCTTCCTTTATTTTAATTTTTTAAGGCCTTGAGGAGGTGCGTAATAATGATGGCGACGGTGGACCCTCCGAGCAGTTCTAGTCTCCTCCCACTGATGGAGTCTTTGGAGGACAGCACAGCTGGGCAGTCAGAGCAGACAGACGCCTACCTCACCATCGCCAAGTACGTTACTAGTGCTCGTCTTTGACTATCCTCCTGATATCTCAGGCGATGTGTTGTGACAGAGTGTCTCAGTTACAACTAGAATATGAGTAAGAAACAATTTATTTCTTTGTCCTGTCCAGTCGTCTCAGCGGAGAAGAAGGCCGCCAGTTTCTCCCTGCCATTGAAAAGCACTTTTCTCGTTTGGGTAAAGCCACCTTGGTGAGTCTTTTGTGCCTCATTATTACATATAAAGCTGGAGGAACTCAACATATTTATATTAAAGCTCTTGATATCTACTATTCTGTTGTCTCATGGTGTTTCCAGGCTCACATAACCAGTCCAAATGCAGAGCTGAGCCAAGCTGCCTTACAAGCTTTAGGCTTTTGTTTGTACCATTCTCACGTCGCCTCTGGAGTGTCTGGTATGTTACTGTTGTATAAAATAAGTAAATTATTTCAGATGTGAATGGATAAAATTCTATGGGAATGTAATTGCGGTTGAGGGTGATTATTGTCTTGTCTTCCAGAAACCTTTGCAGAGGAATTACTATCCGCACTTTGCTCCTTGGTGATGAAATCAACAGACAAGAACACATGCACCAGAGCATTATGGGTCATCTCAAAACAGAACTTTCCTCCACATGTGGTTGCCAAAAAAGTGAGCATCAGCAGACATTTGAATCCTGAGAAATATGACTGGGCAGTGGTGGTTTTTAAGAGGTGTCATGATGGTGGTGTGTTGATCGACTTTGCTTCACTCTCTCAGGTGTCGTCTATACTGGGTGCGCTGGAGAGTGTGTGGAGTAGAGAGGATGTCCAGTCTGCGGTGATGGAGCATGAGGCCTTGAATGTTGTCATTAGGTAAAAAAACATCATGTCATATTAATTCTTTGATGCGTGGGATTATTTCTATCTGCAAACAGGACATGAAGCAGATCTTGGGTGACTATAAATTCGCATAACAGTACAAATCTGATATACTATGTCAATTTGCCATTGAGATGTATGTATTTGCCTGTAATACATGATAGCATTCAGGATCATTCTGCGTCTTACGAGCATGTGTATTATATGAATGTTCACATATGACATTGAGTTGAAAATACAGGCCTTTTTACTCATGGATGTGAACATTGCCTGAAGAGCATCAGAAAACATTCATAACTTAGGTTTAGTTGTCTAGTTTTGTCTTTTCTGTACTGCAAGATCTATTAATGAGTTTGGCAGTGATGGGCTGCATTTCTGTTTACACGTGAATGTAGGTGTGTTAGCTAAAGTTTGTTTCTTCTGTCATTAGCTGTAGTTTTAACATCTGTCTCTTAATTCTGAAAAATTTTAGGCATCAATTTATCTGATATTAGATAAACTTCACCAGTTGTTTGATTTTACCTTTTTACAGTTCTATTCAATACCTGCTGCAGTCACAAGGATTCAGGCAGATGGCAAATTGCATATCATTGTAGTGAACCAGATCAGGATGGTACAATTTGGTGAGGAAGGCAGAATACCAGCAACTGTAACGGTAGATGGCATTGCTGGAAAGTTTAGTTTGTAAATTATTTTTTTAGTGTAGCATGGTGGGCTTAAGTTCTTTTATAACATTGCATCAGCATTATAACAACTGTACATGTTTATATTGGGATGTCCAGGCTGAAACAACATGCCGTTTAGCGTAATTTATCATTCTAGTCTATTTGTGTTGATTGCAAGTGCACATCTAAGTGCATCTAATTTCTCCTGGTATTTATAGGATGGTGGAGCAAGTACCGGCCCAGATGGGGGATGGAGCGGTGCGGTGGGCGAAGCTCGTCATTCCGCTGGTGGTCCACTCTGCCTCTAAGGTGCGTCTACGGGCCGCAGCAGCCGTGGAGATGGGCATGCCTCTTCTCCTGGAAAAACAGATGGACGTGGCTGCCATCATCGAACCAATGATGTCCTCAGTGAGTATCTGTGTGTCAGTAACAGTTCTTCAGTAGTAGTAAGGGGAAAAGCCCTGCACAAAAGTACTGGAAACATTCAGCCCCTGATCTTGTTTAATTAAATATGCACGATTCACATGCAGCACTAAGTGCCAGCCTTCCTCGTATTGAACACCTGCCTTGACGATAAAGGAATTGAGCAGTGTAAATAACATTGCTGGTGTGCCTCTTTGTCTTCACAGAAACTGATACCAGAGCTCCAGAAGCTTTTCATGTCCAAGAATGAAACTAATGTCCTGAAGCTCTGGCCCTTATTTGTGAAATTGCTCGGAAAGGTAAAGTGTGTGTGTGTGTGTGTGTGTGTGTGTGTGTCAGCATGTTATTAGTAGATGAATGGAGGACTGATCGTGTGGTCCATATTGAAGAACAGTAATGTAGTGTCCATAAGGAATTGGAATTTGTAGTGAGGCACATTGGAGTCGACTTGATCTGCAACCCGATTTGAAAAGATGAAGATAAGCTTTAGTCCAGACTGCGATGTTCCCTGTGTGAGGTTTCCCAAGCATGAGGAACTGCCGACTATCAGATGTAAATATCCATATCTCATAAGTAATTTCATACGCAGTTACTGCACAGAGGAGGCCCCTTCATCAATTCTCTGCTGCATTTGGAGGAACTTGGTTTCCGCAGCTCTTCTCCTACCATCAAGAAGATTGCCTTCATTGCCTGGAAGAGCCTCATAGATAACTTTGCCCTGAATCCAGGTGAGCCTTCGACTCTCTAGCCCCAGTTGCTTTTGCTCCTGTTTCTGAACTCACCACGGCTGAGTTTAATTTCATACATGTCTCTCCTGAAGACATCCTCTGCAGTAGCAAACGTATGAAGCTCCTGATGCAGCCCCTCACATCCATCCATGTCAGGACAGAGGCTCTGCTGCTCACCAAGGTGGAGGTCTGGTGGTACCTGGTGGTGCAACTTGGGCCCAACCTGTCACCCAACTTTGATCAGGTTAGACATGCCCCTCTTTCTCTCTCAACTATTGCAACATCTCACCAGTCCCAGCCAGTCTGCATAAGCAAAAACAAGACAAAGATCCCACCTTATGGCCATTATCTTAAGTACTGTTTTATATGCTTGTAGCCCCTCTGTACATGAGGGAGCTGCTGTCCCATGTCACCACACGGAGGAGTCCTAAGTAACATTATTACAGTTACTAATCAAAGTAACGCGTTATTGCGTTACTGAACGCACCATGCTTAACGTGAATTCGCAGCAGGTCAGTGGCACCGGAGTTTGTTGTTCATGTCCGCTGAGATACAAAAACTAAAGGAAGACTGGAGAATGAGGGAGATAGGCATTCTCTCCACAGCTGTAAGTAGCTACTGCCATTATTCTGTCACAGTCTAAGTCTGTTGTAAACTCTGTGCGACCAGCAAAAAGCTTTCAACCGCGAACAATTCTACATTTAATTTATTGAAGCAGCACAGCAACATGAAAATCGCGGAAAGAAACTCCAGCAGCTACTGTCACTGATGCTTGGACTCATCGGGAGAGAGTGGTGTTGACGTAACATTTTGTAAAAATACTGAATTGCACTTATAAACAGGCTACATGTACAGAAAAACAGTAGTTTAAAAGTCGGGATTTACTTGCTTTAATTTTTTATTTCAGCTGGTGGTGTTGAACGTTTAAAAAGTCGGGAGAGACGGCTTTGTTTGGGGGAGGTAGTGAAAGCAGCGTGTTCAGTCTTAATATGCACACATTTGCAGTGTGTCTTGTTTCTGATGTTAAAATGGTATTAAAATCCTAAGGATTTAAAAGTGTCACATTTGACCCCATGAAGCCCACAGCTTGTTTATGACGGGAGAAATATAGGTTAGATACAAAGTACTAAGTAATGATGTACTGCAGGGTAAAACATTGTAGTGTGAGTGAACAGTTTTTGTCTCTCCAGGTTTCTGTACCCCTGCTCCAGTGCACTATTGGATCTGACTCCTCTTCAGTCCCAGGCACCCCTTCTAGGGCTGTCGGTCAGAATGGTGCTGTTGCACCGGGCACACCCAAGACTGGTATGTTTAACCATCCACTGCCCTCTACCTGGGCTAATCAATCCTCTTCAGTATATGATCCACTAGACCAAAGACTGAAGTTGCATCTCAGTGAGGAAGGACATAGATTGAGAATTTTTTTTCCTTCCTCCCTATTGCAGGCACTTCAGGCTTCAACAGCCCAGCCAGCACGCCTCGGATGAGCCTGAACTCCAGCGTCCAGATCCCCTCCACCTTCCCCTCCATCCAGCTGCTGGGCCTGGAGATGTTGCTTCACTATTTTTTGGGACCAGAGGTTATTGCTGCAGCATCAAAGAACAAACTCAACCTGAGTCTTGGTGAGAGTCAGAGCAACGTACCCCCACCACCTAGCTTCTTAGACATGATTGCAGCCGTTCAGACATTTGCACTGACCTGCTCTGGCACAAGGGGATCTTATACATGTTGCTTATAAATAGGGTGTACTTGAGCCTCGACTGAAAATCCTACTGGGTTTTATTAATATCTTGTGGAGTTTTTATAAGACATCAATAGTTTGTGGTGGTAACGCACCAAGAAAAGGTAGTGATGCACAAATGATGGCAAGCAAGAAGACAGCTAGAAAGTAAACATGGATGTTAATGATGCTGAATTTTAAAATATTAGAAAATGTTTGCTGAAGAAGGAAGTCAGTGTGTTTGGCAGAGTTCAAGGATCCATACAGTGCTTTTGGATGAGAAATACAAAACATAACTTTTGTTTTCAAAAAAATCCACAGGGTGTCTTTAATGGACTCGCAGAGACAAAACTTGTCAGAATACACCACCTGAATGTGATGTGCTCTATGTACAGCAGGTTATAATACCTTGCAGAGCAGGAGTAGTGTTGTAGATGATGTCATACAGGGTTGCCTGAGAAAGCTAGAGCAGCAAAGTAGGGAATAACCTGTTATTGCCTGCCTGTCTTACTTGGATCATTGCGCTTTTTTTTTGTTTTTTTTTTTTTGTTTTTTTTTTTTTAGACGTCTGAATTGATGTCCACATCTCAATTTTATGCTTTAATAAGCAGGATTAAGAATGGCACAATCTTCCTGAGCCAGAAAAAATGTGACAAGCATGGATGAGGCAGCTGTGGAGATTGCTAGTTGACTGACTCTTCAGTTGCCACTGGGCAAAATACGATGTCAGAACACAATGTCAGACTCTGTAATGAAGTGAAAACAAATACACATTCAGTCTCATGCTAGGTTCTGATAGATCAGCTGTTCAACCACTATAGTGTGCGTGTTGGGTCGGTAAAAAAACAAACTGCAGTTTAATTATAATGTGTTTTGGCATGTTATAGCTCACCTCATGTTTCTCTTATTTCCAGAGCCCTTGAACCACCCTCTCCTCTCTGGTGCATCCTCTTTTACTAAACATGCTGCTGTGCTCACCTCTAACATCAGAGATGGATTCATCAGCATCGGCAAAGACGCTCCAGGTAGATGTCACAGTCAGTGGGGAATTAAAATCATCTCATTCAAGTAAAGCTCTCATGTAAATATGACTTTCATTCTCTTAGGAGTCTAAGAGTTAAATGGAATGGCGTCTCCTTGTCATCAGAGTTAAATGAAGCCTGTTTTGTTGTCAAGTACTTCAGAAACTGTAGCTGGCCATTTATCAATTCACAAAAATGGAAGCAGCTGTTCTTTGTTTATTGACTGATAACCGTGTTAGAGGTATAGCACGTATTTAGAGGTATGGCATTGGATTAAGTTAAACAAAGTGCTTTTATGTGTCCTAAAGTAACCTGGTTGTCGTTGGCTTTCTGCAGTAACATAAATTCTTAGATGGCCTTCAGAACAACATCAGCCTTGTGTTAAAACACTGCAGGGGGCTTTGTTAGTAGGGAATGTTGTTTCAGGATCCTTTTGAGACAATGAAATATGACCCAGGAAGTCCCTGTTGGAGCCCATATTGATGAGGAGGCAAAACCCCATGGCCCTAGCGTTGGTCGTCAGTGTCGAGGAGTGGGGTTTACTCACTGCACATCCTCGCTGGCTTCCGTTGTTAATGACAAAAATGAATGCAATGATTTAGGTCGGTTATTCTGAACGTTGAGCATAGCCCAAACATCTGTCCTTTTATTTATTTATTTTTTACTCTGCATGTCACAATGATTGTGTGGATACATATGTTGCGGGAGAGGGAGGTATGGTTACAAAATTGGCTGGATCAAGGAAACAGTCCCACGTAGGTCTCTAGTTTGTAATACTCAGAGGATTTGATCACGATGATCGTGAGGTAAACGGTAGTTCATGTTGTGAAGTAATCCACCATGAATGGGGCTTGAATATATTAGGGGTGGGAATCACCAGAGGCCCCACGAAACGATATTATCACGATATTTATGTTGCGATTCGATTTTATTGAGATATATTGCAATTTATTACCTCTTTCCAACTTCCAATTAGGTCCCTAAAGTCAAACTTTTTAGATAAACAGATGTTGACAAAGATACATTTCTCTGTTTGTCAGTCCTCTATAAGGTCCTGTTAAGTTTTCTAGTGGACTAAAAAAGCAATAGATTTTATTATTCTAGTACAAAAAAGTTAAAACTTCCATCTGCAATTTATATAATAAAATATCGATACTTGGCATCCGTGTATCGATACTGTATTGCCATGGCAAATATCACGATACTATGCTGTATCGGTGTCTTTTTTTTGTTTTTCTCCTACAATATATGTGATTAGCCAACGCGGTGCCCTGCTGAATGATGTTGCATTATGGCAGAAACTGAGCCACGTTCGACCTTTTGGCTCAACGACCCTGCATTTGTTAGGCCAGAGCTCACTGTGTTGGAATGAACATCAGGTTTTACTGTAACAAAGTTATGCAATGCACATTCTCAGATTTCCTGCAGCTTCAACCCAAAACCTGCTGTCTTGTGTTACGGTTCCATTTCTCCTGCTCCTCCTACAGATCCTCTTCTGGCTGTCATATGGAACGGCCTTGTCCAGTCTGTCAACTTAACTATAGAGTCTGGTAAGTACTTGGGTGTTAAGTCCTCCTGATTGGCAAAAAATCTGAATTGTTTACATGTGGAGAACACTACCAAAGAAATGCTGATTAATGCTCATAACCCATCTTTTCATTAAATATGAACAATCTTACCTGCTCTCCAGCCCATCCACTAAAAGTGCACTATTATGGAATAATACACCTTTTAAGCAGCAAATTATAACTCCAAAAGTAGCTGTAGAATCGAACTCCTCATTTACGTTTGCAACATGGTTTTGAAAATGTTTGTCATCAGAAAACTAAATTTAAAAAAAAAAGCTGAGAGCTACTCCACGTTTACTCATTTTGTTAGCATTTTCTACTTCTGTCGGGCAGTAAACAAAGTAGTTTTTTGTGATTGAGTGATTTTTGCCTGTCTACTGACTTATGAAATGCTGTGAATGTACTATAATGTTTTACAAGAAGCCAGTGATGCCAGAAGTACTTTGCAGGGTGTTTATTTATTGGGATGCTTTTGTATTACCACAATGATACATGTTTGCAAACTGACAAGACAAACCATGATTACTTGCTAATTCCAGATATGAAATGAAGGGACAAATAGAAATGGTAGCAATGAATGATATTATGATGTTATCTAGATCAGTGGTTCTCAAAGTGACATTTGCCACAAACCCATTCCCAAAACATCCTTGATGTGAGAAAGTTTGAGAACCACTGATCTAGATAACCATTTCAACTGTTATTGTGGCCGCTGCTCTTCATGGTGGAATCTTAAAGTTGTGGTTTCCGCCTTGTAGCGCCACATAGAGCACTCTGATTGGGTCTGGTCTCTGTCATGTGGGAGGAGGACCAGCAAGACCTCATCCTCGTCTCCTGCCCGACCCACTCTCACTGTCATCAGTTTAAGTCGGAGCGTTCAGGCCCTTGTGGTCCGGACTGCTGTGAAGAGAGAAACGCACTGAGGGGTCTGTCCCCAATGATGACCCTCTTCTCTGAAATTAGACACATTTCCAACTCTCATGCTAAGCCTAAAAAGATTAGAGCATAATTAGTTTGCATTTGGCGTTCTGCTGATGTGATTTTGTGATGAATCTCTTCCCTGGCTGTCAGTAGGCAGTAAAAAGGATCGCCAGGGCTGTGAGGTACTGACCATGATGCTCCAGGTTCTGCAGAGCATCGTCACCTCAGAAGCTGTGCCTGCAAATAAAGTCCTGGTAAGACGGAGATCATGTACTGTTGTGTACTCTGCCTCATCATTCATTTACCTTACTTACTGTAGGTACACATAGAATAAATGTGTGAATTTTTTTCATATATTGTACCTCCATTTAAATGTCATATTTTAGTTGGTGAAAACACAGGGCTGTCTAGAAATTAGTTAGAAATGTATTTTGAGGATTATAGAACTTTAGAACAAGCATTTTGAACACATTACTAACGGGTAGTAATTAGTCTGTCTGTAATGCATTATTAAAATTGGAGCCTTTTCAAAACCTGCCTCTCAAAAGTAATTTTGTTTAGCCTCTGTTCAATGACTGACATTTTTTTAATTTGGACAAAGGACAGATTCTTTTTTACAAGTAAAATAAATTTTTGTTTCACCTTTTTTGCTGACAGTTAAATTTACCATTTCAGTGACTCTCAGACTCCTCGACCAGCTGCTTTTAACCTGATTGTGAAATATTTAAATATTGTTGAATTGTATTGTTGTGTTGCGGTTTTTAAAAGTTGATCTGTGTTAAATGGCTTAAATCCAAATACCAAAAATCTTTCACTCCAGATTCTGTTTGAGGCCACAGTGAAAGGTCTTCCACAGAGAGTTCTTGGCTCTGCCTCCTATCAAGTGGGCAAAATGGATGTGCTAAATGTGAGTGCTTCTTGGTCCACTGTAGCCAGTATTCAGTGTTCATGGTAATGCTCTTAAAGGATTGGTTAAACTGTATCTAATTTTTTAGGGGACGCCTGCTCTGTTCCTCATTCTGCTCCTCTACAACAGCAGCATGCTCTCAGCCTACATAGAGGACGAGAGGTGGGTCTACTATTTATTTACTTTAGATGGCTGTTTAATCTGTCCTCACATCTGTAGTTTGCAACATCCATGGTTGCATTTTTAAGCAGTTTGTCTGTCTGAAAAGGCTACATGCAGACTTGAAGCCTCATGGTCTGACAGGTGAGTCATTCATTAAATGGTTATGATAAATGCATCATCATTGCTTCAGACCTGAAGCCAAACTGGCAAGTTTGAATTAAATTACTAATGTGTGTTTTTTTTTTTTTTTGTTTGTTTTTTTTCTAAATAAAAACCAAGCAAACATTTTGTTTAAAAAATAATAATAATAAAAATTGCCCCTAAAAATTGAGAACTTTTAAGAATGTAGTACATACTCTTTATATTACTTTAAATCCTATAGGAGTGTTGCTTGATGTCTTTCTGTCGGTAGGTTTTTTCAGTGCCTTCAAACGCTGGTGGGCTGCGGTTTGTCCGGACCCACTTCCCCTCTTGCGTTCGCGGAGGCGGTGCTGGGGGCCATCAGACGCAGCGCTGGGTCCGTGCAGAACAAGGAGCGGCTGTGGATGATGTGGAGTGTGATGGTCAGCCCGCTTACCGACACAATCACACAGGTGGGCAGAGAAGCAGTGGGACTGATAACGTTGCCATTAATGGCTATATTTTAAAAAAGAAAATATCATGGTGGAGGAATGCCTAATATCAAGTTTTAGTTTAGATTTTAGTCTTATTCAGGCCTGTTTGGTATCATGGCCAATCAAGGCTTCTTTTTTGGTGGATCAGGGTGGGAGATATAAACCTTGAGCAGCAACTGATGGCCGAGTTATGAAGAGGTTAGTAGGGACAAGGGCAGCCTTGAAATTGGGGTTACAATTTGAAACAAATATAGGAGATCTATTTGCACAAAATAAACCCACTCAACCCCGCTTCTAATGTGCAATGCACTGAGTATACTACTGAGCAGCACAAACAAACGGCAGCAGTTTAAATTAGTAGTATACCGACAGCAAACCTAGTAAGCGGAGCTGCTGTGAGTTAAATAAACTTATTTTCATCAGTTTACGACATCTTCAGTCTGTTCTTTCACCGCAAAACAAAAGACCGTATATAAAAAGGCGCAAACATTTGCACAAATTATAAACTGTAATTGGTAACTAATAAATGTGATTTTTAATGTGATTTAAGTTAGAAATAACATTTGCACCTGTCATTTTCTGGGAAGATGAGAAGAAAATTCTGATCGCTGTTTATTGTAGGAGAAGCGATCACAGCTACTTACTGTTTTTCCTCTAAAAGCTTTAAGTGATCGTGGCAGCAGAGCACTAAATTAATTTAATCTCACACCAGTAACCTTAAACTTTTTGTTTTACAGTCAAATGAAGTCAACCAAGGGGACGCTCTGGAGCACAACTTTAGTGCCATACACTCTGCCTTGTTGTTCCCAGTTACACACCTACTACGTGGCGCACCACTACAGCAGGTCTGTTTGTTTATTTTAAGATTTTATTTTACCTACATCATCCTCTTAACTGTTTGCTCTTGAAGACCATGAAGCAGCCACACTGGTCCAAAATCCTAATTTTACTTTGAGCAAAGGGAATGACCTGATTCTGATCCCCCGTGTGTTTTTCAGGCGGCCCAGAAGTCGATGCTGTCTTCGTGGTCAAAGCTGTACAAAGTGTTTGCTCGGTGTTCTGCGCTGGTGGTCACAGCTGAGGAGAACATCTGCTGTGAGGAGCTCTGTACAAAGATGACGGCTGCAATAGACAGAGACGCACTAATAGTGAGTAGAGGAGAGGAAAACTGTCATCATGGAAAAGAACAACCCACAGTGATGTGTAAATGTCTAAAGGTCATACAAAACAAATGGTCTGCCAACCTGAAATAATTCAACTACTATGGGGGGGGGGGGAATAAAGTTTGAGGATTGTGATGGTTGCTACTGTACAGTCATCAGGAAAACTGTTCCCACAATTGAATCGACGTATGGAGGTAAACACATTTTTGGTTCAAATAAACAAAAAACTGGCATTTGAAATTTTACCTCATCAAGTAATTTTTATTTGTCTCAACGTACAACACCCTCTATCCTAAGACCCTCATCTAGACATCATGATGGGGAAAAAATACAACAAATCAGCTGTAATAAATGGTAGTTTTGATTTGTTTAGACAACAACCCTGGTTTGACATAATGATCCTGACATCTGATCCTTCAGGTTCCTTCAACGTTAAATGCTGTTGCCAGTTTCCTCCATGTCATGGTCGAGTGCGTGGACTTCTCGCCCTACACTCCTCAGTTTCAGCAGAAACTAAAGTGTAAGAACATAAGTTACTCTTGTTCAATCTTCATACTTTGTTTAAATGGATAATTCACATTTTTCACTCTTTGTTTCTTTCAGCTCCTCACACTCCAGTAAACTGGATGAAAAAGAGGAATAAGGTCCTGGGGAATCTGTCCACCTTCCAGTCACTGCTAGTTCAATGTCTAGAGGTTTATCTGGAGGGCCCTGAGGCTTCCTCTGAAGCCACAGGATTGGCCCTGGTCACCGTCCTGTCTGCCCTCTTCACCAACCTCGTTCTTGCCAACACTGTCAAAGAAGCCCTGACTTCCCTGATTCACCCTCTCACCCTCTTCTACAAACAAGCAGCCAGTGAGCCGCCCAAATTTAACTCGCAACTTCTGGGAAAGGTGGGTTGATTGTTAAATGGGTACACAGATTTTAACCACTTATTTTTAAGCATTTTAAGCAATAACTCTACTTGTTTGGCCTCTGAATCCTGCAGTTGGAGAAGCTTCCTTGTGAGGTCCTCGGCTGCCTGCAGACCCGCTCTACTTTGGCGTACAACGATGAACTCCTGGCTCTGCTTTCTCCTCTGCTTTGCGTGTTGTTTCCTCACAAGAACAAGCAGCTCCGCACTACAGTCGTCCAGTTCTGGAACTCGACCTTCGCCAACTCAGTCAGCCTCACTTATCCCGATGAGATCAGGTGAAAATCTTCAGGTCATATGGGGCTTTTTGTCTGTCTATAAAATCATTATGACATACTGCTACAGTGGGAATGCAACAATAGAAGAAATTCAATTAATTTAGGTGGGCTTACAGTAATCAGATCAATGTTGCCACTTTCTTTACACAGGCCAGTATTGAGCCAAGTGAAGCAGAAGACCCCAATCATTCTTCCTGGCTTTGAGGTTGTCAGTGTTCCTGATGAGCTCAGTGGACAATATTCAGTGAGTTGCTTTCACCTTTTTCAGTGTTGTGATTTGAGCTACATCCATCGCTGTCTCCGTTCTCATTGTTTTTTGTGGTTGATCTGTCTTTTAGAGTGAGAGTTCCCAGTTGGAGACCAAGCTGAGTGGGATGCCGGTTTCATCTGCGGGGAAGAGGGACTCTCTGCTGGGAAAGGCTGCTGAGCTGAAGGACAGGAGCTCCACAAAGACCTCCAAGCCAGTTTCTGTAAGTTTAGACGAGACACGTTGTTTTGCCTATTCTAAATATGTCTTGACAAAATGGTGTTTATCTGAAAGCTTACACTTCAGGGCTGCATATGAAAATATCAAACATCATTGATAACAACTAGAAGGTCCCACACAAGGCCTGGAATTAACTGGGATATATGCCAAAGCTCTCACAGGGCTTTGTCTGCCGTGTTAACTTGCCCCC
>NC_060156.1:25262863-25267240 GCF_021292245.1 Micropterus dolomieu | reverse complement strand
CTCCCCCCCCCCCCCCCCCCCCCCCCCCAATACCGGGCAGGTAATCGATTTTCGCTGTTCTAGCTGTTGTCTGTTCAAAAACAGCGGTCCTTTGTGTCAACAGAGACAGTCTGGTGAGCCGCCATCTTGGTGAGGTCGGGTTAGCCGATAAGTTTCAATTCAATCATCAGATTGAAGTAGAGAAGAAGAGTTTGCTTTGGCAGAGGCGGTCTTTATTGACCCGTTGGAGCTACACAGACATGCAATATATTGCAAGCGATTTGTCTCTTCAATATGAAGAGAAAGACCCACTCACAGCCCTGTGACCTGTGGCCTATAAAGCATCGGAGTGCTTTTGGTCATATAGACTGTTTTTATCAATTTTCAATGTTTTGGTAACTTTTGTTATTTGGAACGTGGTTGTATGGAGAGAAATAATGTTTTGAAGAAAACTCCCTATAAAAGTGAACATATAAACAGTAAATATGGCCAAAAGATGGACATTTGCCTGGTATATTTTTGAAAGGTTGTGTAATAACTGTTGTGTATGCTTCTGACCTTTCAAAAGAGACGAGAATTATGCATCTAGGCCTAATGGTTGAGGAGTAATCACTGATTTATTTTGGGTATGTTATTTTAGGCATTGTTCCTGAAAATAGGTGCCAGGGACCATGTGATTATTGTGTGTTGTGTAATGTGTACCCATGACGCAGGTGTGTAGAAGAATGAAATCTTATGAGAAAGTGGTGGATGATTACCCATTCAATGAATGATTGAAATGAAACGCTGGGTGACGGAGTGGCCTAGCAGAGCAAGACGCCTGTGATTGTAGCGTCTGGTTTGAGTTTAAACAGGGGCCTGTCAGCTCTTACTTTAACTTTACTTTGAGATGTATTGATTGGTCATCTTATCGGGGTGGGTGGGTGTGTTCGGGAGAATTTATATTTTTATGCTATGAAAGAAGTTACTCATTATATTGTTGTTTTGATGCCTGACAGTCTGATAGAAACAGATTCTAAATTTTATCACTGACTCTGTGACCACTTTCTCATTGATTATATAATATAAAACATATTGGCGGCATTAATCATCTTTACATACACACGGTTGCTTTGCCAGCTGTTTTATCACTGGCAATGTGAATGATGTTCTTTTTAAGTGGCGCTCTGTAAAAGATGTTTATGTAATTTACAATGGGAAATCTCACATTCTGCAAGTCAGACTTGTTTGGTTTTTTCCTACAACTGGTTTACAATGTGTTCCCTTCAACAGACAAAGCTGGACTTTGGTTCTCCCAAACCTCCTCGCAGAGAGGTTTTAGAGGAGGAGGCTTCCATTGACTTTGTCTTCATTCCTCCTGAGACAAAGGAGCGAGTTTTGACGGAGCACCAGAAGGAGGTGAAAAGGACTAAGAGGTCAGAGTTCTGTCATTGCCATTTATAAAATGCATTTAAAGTGTCCAGGTTGTCAGTCTTATGTAGAGCTAATGTTTTCTTTCGCACAGGGTTGACATCCCTGCTATGTACAATAACCTTGATGCTTCTCTGGATACAACGGTTTTCACCCAGTATACACAGAGCCAAGAAGACTCTTCGTAAGTTTTGAGCATCTGCTAACAGAATCGAGATAAATTCCTGCGTTCATAAAAAAATAAAACTGCATTCATATAATAAATTTTTTTCCGCAGGGACAAAGTGCAAACTGAACAAGCTGAAGAGGTTACCAAAGAGACTTCTGGCACGGTAATGAATGCTATTCGCTATTATGAGCAAATATAAACTACACGACAATTACAGGAAAGTCTTCCCCAAGCAAGAATGAATAAAACAAAAACTCCATGGTCATTGTTAACTTCTACTGTTTTGGGACTAATTGTTACTGGAGTTTCAGTGTTAAATTCAGCAATGGTAACATCATCAGGTTAAATACTTTTACTACACTATGTACTGTCTAACTACTAACTTATCTCAATCTGAATGAGTAACTCAGAAAAATGGCAAAATACTTATTTGAAGGCAGATATCGGATCAGATAATTCATTGCATTAGCCCCGATTTGTCTAAAAATGTATCTGTCTTTCAATGAAAATGTTTCTTTGGTGTTGAAATGAATTCCGAAGCTTTGTTTCGGAATTCATTTCGTCATTTACTTGCATGGTGTAATTTGAAAAGTCACCAAACTTGTATTTTATACATACTCACACTGTGGTCGTGGCAAACACAGACGCTTTCTAACATCTTTCTATATATCTTTTCTTCCAGGTTCTTCTTGAAGCTGTGGAAAATGAGGAAGATAATGAAATTCTAACAACAGACACTCAAGACTATGCCAGCCCAAGAGCAGGAGATAACATGACAGAAAACCAAGAGCAGGAAGAGATGATCCCTGAGTCAGCAGAGGTTTCTATGGAGGATGATGCCAAGAGTGACGATAAGGCAGAAGATATGGACATCCAGTCTAAAGAAGGCACCAGTCCTAACATGTCTGGCTCTTCAGATTTGGTCTCAGGAACTCCCCAGAAACCCAACAGTCGCCGTCAGTCCTTTATCACTCTGGAGAAGTATGCAGAGGGAAAGCCTGCCAGCCCCAGCAGTGTGTCCACCTTCACAGGTCCCCTCATAAAGACCTCCAATAGCCAAGAACGCTCAAACACCAAGAAGACATCATCCTCTAAGGCATCCACTGCTCCAAATGTTCAAGATTCCCAGTCCGCTCAGACTGGAAAAATGAACTTGCAGTCTCCAGTGAATGATGCCACAGAGTCTCCTCGAAGGCCAAAAGACTCTGGGACAAGAAGTGAGCCAGTTAAACTGACTGAGAGGATGCCCAGTGATGCGACAGAGGATGAAGATGTTATCCCAGACACCCAGGCAGAAGTGGAGGCCAAGGAGAGTACAGAAATAGAGGAAATGATGCCTTCAAGCCAGGAAGAGGAATCTGAACCAACTCTCGATGATTCTCAATCCTCTGTGACCCAGACCTCTCCAGGTGAACCCAGGCGGTCTGGACGTTACAGAGTCAGACCTCTGCTACCCGGAGAGGACCCCGATGAACGCGAAGATAAATACACGCAGTTCAAAAGGAGACGTTCTGGAGAAGAACCTAAAAGCAATTCTCCTAAGTCGAGCTCAGTGCAAAGCAGACCAAACACGCGAAGTAAGCAGGCTGCTGAGGAGGACAATGGCAGAGACAGATTACGAAGCAGGGCTCAGAAGGACAAGACTGAGTCGAGGCAAACCAATTCTCAGGGCAGAGCACACAAGAAGATCAAATTGTACAGCAATTCAGAGTTCCTTGATCAACCTGAACCCAGAAGGAGAAGCAGTAGAGCGCATGAGTCCAGCCAAACGGAAACACAGTCTGATTACGAAAGCCAGTCACAGGGTAGGCAAGGTCGGCGGAGCAAATCACTAGACACCAAGGAGAAAGATGGAATGAAGAAAAATCTTTTGCCTGACAAAGAAGAGTTCAGCCAAACTGCCACACATGAGATTGTAGAACAGGTCGAAAAGGATGGTGATAAGCCAAAGAAAGATTATCAAATGATCACTCCTTCCCCTCAAACTGATGGTACATCCCAGGAGTTTGAGCTTGTAGAACAGATTAAACAAGATGATAAACTAAAAGATTCTCAAATCATCACTCCTTCCCTTCAAACTGGTGGTATATCCCAAGAGTCTAAGCTTGTAGAACAGACGGAACAGACTGAAAAACACAGTGATAAACTAAAAGTGACCTCTTCTCAAACTGGTGGTACATCCCAAGAGTCTAAGCTTGTAGAACAGACGGAACAGACTGAAAAACACAGTGATAAACTAAAAGTGACCTCTTCTCAAACTGGTGGTACATCCCAAGAGTCTAAGCTTGTAGAACAGACGGAACAGACTGAAAAACACAGTGATAAACTAAAAGTGACCTCTTCTCAAACTGGTGGTACATCCCAAGAGTCTAAGCTTGTAGAACAGACGGAACAGACTGAAAAACACAGTGATAAACTAAAAGTGACCTCTTCTCAAACTGGTGGTACATCCCAAGAGTCTAAGCTTGTAGAACAGACGGAACAGACTGAAAAACACAGTGATAAACTAAAAGTGACCTCTTCTCAAACTGGTGGTACATCCCAAGAGTCTAAGCTTGTAGAACAGACGGAACAGACTGAAAAACACAGTGATAAACTAAAAGTGACCTCTTCTCAAACTGGTGGTACATCCCAAGAGTCTAAGCTTGTAGAACAGACGGAACAGACTGAAAAACACAGTGATAAACTAAAAGTGACCTCTTCTCAAACTGGTGGTACATCCCAAGAGTCTAAGCTTGTAGAACAGACGGAACAGACTGAAAAACACAGTGATAAACTAAAAGTGACCTCTTCTCAAACTGGTGGTACATCCCAAGAGT
>NC_060156.1:25253601-25262843 GCF_021292245.1 Micropterus dolomieu | reverse complement strand
CCAAGAGTCTAAGCTTGTAGAACAGACGGAACAGACTGAAAAACACAGTGATAAACTAAAAGTGACCTCTTCTCAAACTGGTGGTACATCCCAAGAGTCTAAGCTTGTAGAACAGACGGAACAGACTGAAAAACACAGTGATAAACTAAAAGTGACCTCTTCTCAAACTGGTGGTACATCCCAAGAGTTTGAGCTTGTAGAACAGACCGAAAAAGATGATGATAGACTAAAAGATTCTCAAATGACCACTCCTTCCATTCAAACTGGATCCCAAGAATTTGAGCTTAAAGAAAAAAAACCTAAAAAGGGAAAGAGAGCATCTCAGACAATCACTTCTCCAACTAACAACGAATCCCAAGATACAAGCACAACAAAGTTGGTGAATGAATCCGAGGTCAATGACAAACACAAGACAAGAGAAGGTATGGATGACAATCTTAGTCAAGAGGACTCTGAAGTGATCACACCTTCGTCTTCTGACAGTCAGTCTGTGCGTAGATCCCGGAGAAGCAAATCATCTGAGGCAGCAGGGTCTGAAGATAAAAGTGAAAGTAAGGATTCATTAGGAAGGCAGAGTAGGTCCAGTTCTCAGGCAGCATTGTCAGCGGTCGTCCAGGAAGAGGCCAGAATTGGAGGTAGGACCAGAAGGAGCAAAGTACAAGAGGAGCAGTCAGTGTCGAGTCCGAGCTCCACCCCACAGAGTTCTCAGTCATTAGATGTTGCTGGATCAACGGAGTCCTCTCAAGGCAGGGGCAGATACTCAAGACGAAGATCTTCTCAAGCCTTAGTAGCCAATATAGAGTCCTCAGAGTCTGAATCCTCGGAGGCCAGGGACAATTCACCTATGCTCAAAAAGAGAGGCAGGAAACCTCGAGCATCTCTTCAGAGTCCTCTCACTCTTGAATCTAAAGACAAAATGACCAATGATATTGTAAAGGATGATTCTGATACTTCTAAAAAGGCAGATACACAAAGCATAGAAGATAAAAAAACTGACACTGATTTAGAGGATTCATTAAAAACCCAACATCTACAGGGTTCTGAGTCGCTCCAAGTTACACATAACGTTGAGGAGGAACGTAACGAAGAATCTCCAATGGAGGTAGAGGTTGATACTGTTCAGAAAACTGAGACTGAAGACACAAAGAGCAAATCGCTCGGTCTGTCCCCTCACAAGGAGGGGCAAAGACAAGAGCGCTCTGAAACGAACATGGATGATGCCTCTTTACAAGAAAGTGACTCTCAGGACTTGCAATCTGCTGAAATGCTCGAATCAGTTGGAATCTGTACTGAAAATGTGCCCTGTGACCCATCTGTGGACGCACTGGTGCCACCTAATGAGACAACAGAGAAACTGCAGACTTCAGAGGAGGAAGCTGCACCTCAAGCATCCGAGTCTGTTGAGAATGTTACAGAAAAACAAAATGATGATTTGGACTCAAACCACCACGAACGTCCAGTTCCAGTGGAGGATGCAGCTGAGGACAGTCACAGCACCTCTTTTGGACAAAATCAAATGGAGTGTCTAGATGTCGTACCGGATTTTTCAAAGGAGGAGGAAGAGTCTGCCTCCATCAAAGAAGGCCAATCAACAAACGAGCACACAGAGGCCAGCGCCGGTGATGACATCACACCTCTACAGGAGAGCGATAAAGACGGCAAAACCCAGAGTGTAGAGTGTCAGGATGAAGAGGAAACTGAGACCGCCAACGATGAGAACAATGTCGTAGCAAATTTGGTTGATGTCTGCAATACATCAGTGTTATCAGAATCGACGAGCAAAGATGCTTTTCTGGATTCTCCAGCAAAACAAAATGACCTGGAGGCTGTAATGGAGACGGATGTCATCCACAGCCCCAGTAGTGGCCGAACCAAAGGAACCTGGTCTCCTTCAGCCTCCCCATCGACCAGTATTCTTAAAAAGGGCCAGAAGAGACCACTAGAGGATGAGACTCCCTCACCTCTTGTCAAAGTAAGTGACACAGCACTTGTAAATTTCAAAAAACATTTTAAATACACAAGTTCTGCTATAAAAATCTGACCATTTGTAATGTGGGTGAAAGTAACTTTATTTTCTGCTTTTTAACTTTGTAGTCCAGGCGTGTATCCTTTGCTAATCCAATCCAACATCAGGAAGTAGCAGATGACATTGATCGTCGCAGCCCTGCCATCAGAACCAGCTCGCCTAGGAGATCCAAAGTTAGCAGTGTGCCACAGCCTAAGGTGGAAATGAGGCCAGCATTGTTCTTAATTGCCGTATTTCTGATCCACATGAAACCAAACGTTTCTTTAGCAAATGATCTGCTTTGATCTAACCTGACTCCCCTCTGCTTCTTGTTCTAGTATGTCACTACTCCAACAAAAGGCTTGCTGGTCTTTAGTCCCAGAAATCTGCATAGTCCAGGTTACAAGAGCTCCAAGAAATGCCTGGTATGCAAAAAATGACAAGCACAGTGGGTGGTTAAAAAGCTCAGTCGATACTAATTCTACTAAACATCCTTCACCATTTTGTTTTGATTCAGTGTGCAGCTTTAAATTGTATTAGTTTGGTTAACAGTTGGAGCCTGTTGGTCCTAATGGTAGATGTAACGCCCCTGACAGATTTCTGAAATGAGCCAAGAGCCGCGGCCTGTCTCCAGAGACTGTATCTACCCTGCCCTGGTTGGCTGCTCTGCACCTGTAGAAGCTGTGCTGCCTCAGATATCCTCCAACATGTGGTGAGGAAGGCACAGTGTTAATGAAAGGAAGATGTTTTCTATTGGGTCAAAAAGAAAAATCTCTCTTAAATCTTATCAGGTGTATTTATGTGTGACTGCTGTTCATTCTCCTCATAGGTCTCGGGGCTTTGGGCAGCTTGTTCGAGCCCGAAACATCAAAACAGTTGGTGACCTCAGTGCTCTTACTCCCAGTGAAATCAAGGCTCTGCCAATTCGCTCACCAAAGATCTCCAATGTCAAAAAGGCACTCAAAATCTATGAACAACAGGTATGCCAGGGGATACGTTACTACTATTACAGTCACTGTATAAACAAAGTTCTGGACAAAGTCTGTACGTTTTCATCATTGCCCAATATTAGCAAAATACAACTTTTTGAGCTGGGCAAATCTGATTTAAATATGTAAATACTTGTCTCATGTACAAGATTATACAAGGACTGACTTCTGCCCCACTCAGTCAGTTTGTTACTACAACAACAACTGCATATCATCGCACAAGAGGGTCAGCAAGAGGAGATTGTATTATCCCATTAAGAAAAAGTAATTTCAGTCAGTCTGCATTTTCGGTTTAAGCTGCATCAGAATGGAACTCCATCCCAGCTGCTATCAGAGACTTGGATACATACAGCTCATTTAAAATCTGTTTAAAGAAATAGTTAATCAGTACTCAGCTCTGTCAACACTGAAACTGAAATTGCATGTTGCTGGCCTCAGGCTGTCTGTTATCAGTGGCATTCTGACTGCTAGTCTGCCTTTTTTTTTATTATTATTTTTTTTATAGCTGTATGTATATCTGTTATCTGTGACTTTGTTTCATTTATTTTATTCTGGGCTACTTTAATGTATATTGTGCATGCTGCTATGCACCTGTCAGTCACTGTCTATGTATGTAGTCATTATGAGCTAGGTTGTACGTTGCATCTTTTATTTATTTTATTTTGTTGTTGTAGTATGTGAAGTCCATGAAAAAGCATTTCAGTATAATGTCTGTGTTCCTTCTAGCTCATTTTAATGCATGCATTCATAATGTATGACTTCATTTTAAAAGATTGTTAAATTCGTTTTATAGGTTGACTATTGATTAAACAAAAAGATGGATGGCTGCAACAGGATGATGGGATGACAACAGCACCAGGATAGACATTTTGGAATTATTGTATTTGACATCTGAACAATTCTCTTGTAGCGTAAAGGACGAGGTGGTGATGAGTTGAAGAGTTTTGATGAAACTGAGATGATGACTTCTGAACTTGAGGAGACCAGTGCTCCTCAAAACCAGGATGAAGAGGATAAGACCTCAGGCGAGACACTAGGTGCGTAAAAACCCTCTGTATATAATGCCTTATTTTTTGTTTTGAAAAAGGACAAATTAGTAAGTCATCTCGAAATACATTTATCGTTAAGGATGTGCCAATTCACATTTCATCCATGAAATTGTTTAAGTTTAAAGGAATAGTTTAACATTTTGGGAAGCTTTTTCTTCAAGGAGTTTTATGAGAAGATCAATAACAATATCTGTACAGTAAATAAGTAGCTCAAGCAGGAACCAGTCAGGGAGGGTTATGTGGGACTATTTCTTTGCTTGGGACCAGTCACTGTCTGGAGTCTCAGCTGGCCCCAGCCAAGAAATATTCCAGCACATAATGTTTTTACACTTTTGCGCAGCTTAAGGCGAGACATGGCAGGCAAAAACATTGTTTTATTATGTCAATTTAGAGATTTTGGGCTACTTTGCTTCCTTAACATGTCTTCTGAGTAGTGGGGGGGATAGACATTTTGTAGTTTATTTTACTTCAGTCTGTGCGTCTGTAGATTTCTCCTAAAAGTTAGCTTTGTAACGCAGCATGTCCTCCTGCTATCGCTGTCTGCACCATATCATCACGGGTACCGTTGGCAAGCGCTCTTTCTCGCTGTCGTATCCAAATACGGTCATTTTCTTTTTACCAGCAACTAATCTTGGAAGTACCGAGGCAGATTTAAGTCTAGCGTGAATTGGATAGTGTTGATTTCTGACCACGTGATTTGTTTAGATGCGTCCTGTGACACTTCCTGGTTTAGCTTTCTGCGGGTGGCCCGGTCTGTTTCTGTGAGTTGTCTAAGTTTGACTGTTCAGACATGATGTTACTGTTTTCAGTTTTGATGTGTCTGCGACGCTATAAAGTGGTGTTTCTAATTTGATTTGATATTGTGTCTGTAAATTATTATTATTTTTTTTTCTCAATGAAAATGTGTAGAATTTTGAAATGCATGTCTTTACAGAGACTCAAAGTTGGTATTTCCTCACACTTACCTGAAAATCTCTACTTAAGTAGCACTTGAGTATAATGTGTCAACAAAATGAGACAACAATTTTGAACCTGATTTAATCCAATGTTCAGATTTGCGTTTTTAATTGCAAATTGGCAAATATTTCATTAGATACTGCCTCATTTGCATATTTAAACATAATAATTCAGAAAATCTGTAATATGAAGAAATTTTGTCTCATTGTGAGTAATCAACTTTCATGGTGAAATCCATTATTTTTTTGTTACCTAATTCACCTGCAGCGTCTCGCCTTAAACGAATATTGATTAGTGAGCGTTTGTTACTTTCAGACAGAGCAAGGCTAGCTGTTTCCCTTGTTTCTAGTCTTTAGGCTGCAGCCTCCATATTTACATATCGTCCTAAAAGTTGAGAAAATCGATCCTATTATCTAACTCTAAAAAACAATTTCTCAAAATGTCAATCCTATTACTTTTTATTATATAGACAGTCATGTTTCTGTTTGCAGCAACAGAGCTGATGGACGAGCCTGTTTCTGACGATGGGAGGCCGGAGCAAGAAAGCTCCGGGAATCCGACACCTGACACGCTGGTTGGACAACGAAGACCTGCGGGTCACCCTGAAGGGCTGCTGTCAGAGGTGGAGGCCCTGACCTGCAGGATGACGCCATTAGAACTCGGTTACTGCTCACCACAGCAGCTCGTTCAGATGCACGATCAGTTGGGAGGCATGATGAGGCGTGTGGTAGTCGAGCTGCAGACACGCCTGTGCCAAACAGATGGCAAACCCTGAAGAGACTACTGCTTCTGTTGGATCAGACTGCTATAAAGACCTTTTTTAAAAAGAAGAATCTATTCAATATGACCCAAAGGATTTGACCCTTTTTCTTTCATCAACCAAGGCTTTGTTTAGAAATGGGAGAAGGATTTTATGGTTTTAACTCAGAATGCCTTGGCCTAGTCTCACCTTATTGTTTTTGTTTTAGTTATGTTTTTTAAATGCTAGCAGCACTTTTTTTCATTTTTAGCTTGAGCTGTTGTGTAGTTTATGAATCTAAGAAACACTCAAAGGGAAACACTCTTTTCAAGCTGTGTCAAAAGAAGGTTTTTAAGAACTGTAGTCTTGATGGTATTTTCCTACTTTATCCTCTGTAGACTGTGTATATGATTCCTCCATGTGCCTGTTTTTAGGCTGTTTACAACTCAACTCATCAGTGCTCTTGTATATTTTTGTAGTCTGTCACTCCATGTTAACGTCTTATTGCATTTTTAAATTTATGAAGCATACTGTAGATGTTGGTAGACAGTGTGCACTTCAGTCTCTATTTGTGGTTTTAAATACTTCAATAAAAGAAAGAACTGATTTTATTTTTTTTAAAGCTTAATTGCATTTTTCACTTTTGTTCAACTTGCATCAGGTAGGAGTAGGGCTGGGCAATTTAAACAATGAGAATTATCGCAGTATAATATTCCTCTATAACAAATGTTCGGTTTAATTCATTTGACTCAAACTAATTAGCACTTAATTTTTCTATTAAGGTGTTTATTTTTTTGTGAAAAATGGACTGAAAAAAGATTTTACTTAATTTGACACATTTTTGAAGATTTTATTATAATTATTTTGAATGTTCTACCTCCAGATTTGTTAAGTGACCACTGTTAGGCATGAAGTTTGTTCTGACCATAAATAATAGTTTAAAACTAAAATCAACCATCTACTTTCTTCAACTTTCACACAGAAGCAAAAATCAGCCTTTAATTAAACTTGAAAGAAATAATAATTTATCGTGATAATTATCAGTGTGGGTTTAAAAAAAAAAAAGTATTTTAACATTTTTGTTCGTATTGCCCAGGAGCAAAGGCTTTTTGCTTATCTGACTATCACTCATACAACCACTTTTTAAATTTGTATTTTAAAGAAAATGTAGATTTAGTTGAATTTAGATAACGGTTGTACCGTACAGGTGCCGTAATTATAGAACAACTCAGATGTTTTAACACTCCTGAGAGTCTGCTGTCTACTGGTCAGAGAAGCTGGAAGGTATATGGCAGTAACCATGGGTAAATTAAGTATTTTCCCTCTGCAGGTTTGTTCCAAAGAGGATGACTAGCACTTAAAGGATGAGTTGGTCTCTACTGCTCATATCATCATCATCGTACATTAAAACAATAGCGGTTATCATGCCTTCATACTGGCCATCGAGAAATCCCTTCCTAAAGTGATTTCAGTGGAAGTGATGGGGGACAAAATCCAGTCTTTGTTCTAATTGCCACCTGATTTGTCTAATATTAGAAATTTGGTTTTCATAATCAGGATGTTGGAGAAACCTGATTTCCCCAGTTGGCTTAAGCAACGCGCTGTTTTGTAGGTTTTTTTTTGCTAAATTCAGTTGGAAATGGAAATCACATCCAGACAGCTCAAAGAGACACTGTGTCGCTCAGGTTTGAGAGCCTGTTGCACCTCTGACCTCACCCAACAGTGATGTCATAGCGAACTGACACACCCAGAAGTACGCTTTACATCACTGCAGCACTGTTTACTCTTGATTTGTATGAGATATGTGAAGTGGAGGGAGTATTTTCTTACATTTTACAGTACAGTTTTCAGGTATTTTACTACTTTTATCACCTGAACTCTATTCCTTTTAACAGCTATCCACATTTAACACAAACATGGGTAGATTTATAGAGTTAGATTAAGCTGCATGATCGCTGTTAGGAACTTGTCTAAAAGCCTAGAATGGAAATGGAAATACAGACATGATAATATAATACAATATGACAGGAAGTGCCACTGACTGCTTACACTGTTTCATCCTCTCCAACAGGGCCTGATAAGCAGGCTTCTCTTTGGCTCAGTGTGTAAGTAATTATCTGATTATTCCTGCAAAGCGCTGCCAGGGGCTGCATTGCATTTCCACAGTTTATTGAGCGAAGTTGGCCTCAGCATGCAAGCTTAGCAGATTGGGCTGCAGCTCTGTTGGGCGAGGACCAGGAAGAGAATCCGCTTTAAGAGACATCTCCACTGCAGGACGAGAGCTTCCACGCAGCGCTGTGAAGACGAGACGGCACTGAGGTAAGACCCAACGCAGAATACAATGCATGTGAACACACGGAGTCATTTTAACCTCCTCTGATATCTGAACTATGAGAAGCGTCTGTGCCAGAGTTAACATTCATGACACTAAGGAAAAATAAAACAAGTGAATGTATTATGGATCAGGATTCGTCATCTTTTTGAGTGGGATAGCAGGTCTCAAACCTATTTCATTGAAAATTCAGAGAAGGAATCATGTTCATTGTAATTAAAACAAGAAGTGAGCTACTTGTCTTTGGCCGTCAACACCTATAGCAAATTAGAATCCGTTTGTGTGAGAACTTTTTTGAAAATCTACTGGTACCTTGTTAACAGTGGAGTGATCTGTCTTTTTCTGACTTATTTCAGGAATAAATACGTTTTCTGAAATTCTGAAATATACAAGCTGTAAATACGGGCAGAGATTCTCTGCTCCCCACAGCAGACTTACAATGTTTTACTTGTTATTGGAACAATATAGTTGATAGTGAATAGGAGACTTCTAATGTCTGAAAGAACTCCCCATTGTGTAAAAATATTTATCAGGCATGCATATGCACAACTGTGTGCAATGAAAAATGATAAATCCCATGAGTTCTATATCCATCTGCTGCTCCTCTGGCACCAGGGCTTTGTGTATGTATTGTCAGGAGTGGATATAAATAAATGGACATTCACATGCACAACAAGAAATTCATATTTGTTGAAGTGAGGGTTGATAAATGAGGCCCCAGATCTTCAGAGATATATATATACACACACTTGAGTAAACACTAAAAGTTTTTATTTTCTGTCATACATACAGTGAGGAAAATAAGTATTTGAACACCCTGCTATTTTGCAAGTTCTCCCACTTAGAAATCATGGAGGGGTCTGAAATTGTCATCGTAGGTGCATGTCCACTGTGAGAGACATAATCTAAAAAAAAAAAATCCAGAAATCACAATGTATGATTTTTTTAACTATTTATTTGTATGATACAGCTGCAAATAAGTATTTGAACACCTGTCTATGTCTGACTCTCAAAGACCTGTTAGTCTGCCTTCAAAATGTCCACCTCCACTCCATTTATTATCCTAAATTAGATGCATAAAGACACCTGTCCACCCCATACAATCAGTAAGAATCCAACTACTAACATGGCCAAGACCAAAGAGCTGTCCAAAGACACTAGAGACAAAATT
>NC_060156.1:25248177-25253501 GCF_021292245.1 Micropterus dolomieu | reverse complement strand
CCAGAGCCTCGGGGCCCTGACAGCAAACGCTCTGTCCCCTTTAGTTTTCAGTCGAGACTCTGGAACAGACAACAGACCTCTGCCCGAGGATCTCAAGGTACGTGCTGGTGCGTATGGGACTAAAAGTTCAGAAATATAACAAGGCGAGAGGCCATGAAGAGCTTTAAAAGTGATCAATAGAATTTTAAAGTCAATTCTAAAACATACTGGGAGCCAGTGTAATGAAGCTAAAATAGGAGTAATGTGGTCATATTTCTTTGTTCTGGTTAAAAGCCTGGCAGCTGAGTTCTGGACAGTCTGGAGTCGATCAATAGATTTTTGGGTTAAACAGGTGAAAAGGCTGTTGCAATAATCCAGGCGTGATGAGATGAAGGCGTGTAAAATGGTCTCGGTGTCCTTAAAAGTTAACATAGATCAAATTTTTGCTATATTTCTAAGTTGATAAAAACATGATTTGTGGTGTGCTGCTCGAAAATTTATTTACTATCACCAAGTTTCTTTGCCACAGGCTTAATGTGATTTACTAGGGAACCAGCAGATGGCAGTATTTGTTTTGCCATCTGCTGGGACCCGATGACCAGGATTTCTGTTTTTTCTGATTTAAGCTGGAGGAAATTATTTGACATCCATTTTTTAACTACACAAAGGCAGTTGTTAAGTGAACTCAGCATTCCAGGGTCTGTGGATCTGACGGGATCTGATCAATGGTGTCAAACCTTTTTATATACAGTCTATGTGTCAAACGCAGCGCTAAGGTCCAGGAGTACTAGGACTGAGCACATGCCTTCATCAGCAGACATTAAAAGGTCATTGGTGACTTTAAGCAGGGCAGGGCTAGAATCTTTGCAATAAAAGGCAGTTTTGAAATTGGTCTAAATTTTGTGGGAGGGAGGGATCTAAACCAGGTTTCTTTAAATGTGGGTTCACAAAAGCCATTTTAAAATAATCAGGGACACAACCAGTAGATAGAGAGCTGTTAAAAACAGAGATCAAATGGGGCCCAACAGAATCCATTACTTTCATTAAAAACTTTGTAGGTATTACATCAAACAAGCTTATGCAGTCTATGGTAAACACTAACGCTCCCCCGGTGTTCCAAGTTCCCAGTAAAGCTAATCTGACCAACTACTAATGGCAGCTATAGTTAGCTGTTAACTAACGTCAGCAACAAGTAAAGCTTTCTGTGCATTAGGAAACTCTGTGAATCACAGAGTTGAGGCAGAGCAGACGGGGGACAAGAGAGAAAATTTGAATATATTTCCAATATATTTCTCCATCAAATGATCCAGTTTGAGCAAAATCTGTGAAAATAAAGTTGTTTTTGTGTAGCAATCTGTGGGGCCCGGCCCCAGAAACACTGTGCTTCAGCAGCGTCATATTGAAAAATCTTTTCATTGGACGCTAAATTAATACAAGAAGTGCAGAATGAGTCATTTTAAAATGTTTTTACCAATGACAAACTCTTAAATATCATCAAGAATACTATATGACACATGGAGGGGCCAGATGCTGCCATAGTGGTGACAAAGTGCAAAGCATATCATATAAAAATGGATTTTGATTTCATGGTAATGTAAGATTGTTTTAGCATTGGATGTTTCTCTAAAAATAAACTGAGCAGACATGGATCATTACGCTCTTGTCATCCAAAAGTAACTAAAAGTAATCAGGTTATACACTGCTTTTATTTTCTGGTACTTGGATTAGGTCACTGATTAGGCCTACATTTTTTTTAACAAGTAATTAGTAATTGTAGCAGATTACATTTTTAAAGTAATCCTCCCAACCCTGATGGTAGTCAAATTCAAAGGAGAGTTAACTTCCAGGGCGAGTTGACAGTAGGTGGTGATCTTCCACAAACACATGACGGTGTCTGCGCGCAGTGATGCTCTGCCTTCAGCCACAGGTGTGCGGCTGCCAGCAGCAGGTGAGCTGATGGGTTACTGAAAAGTAAAATACTTTAGGTGTAACTTTCAAAAGTGCCACGGTTTTCCCGATTTTGTTATTTGGGTTGGCCTACCTGGTAGCTGGTTGTGGACTTCGGCCCCGGACGGTGAAGTTTTGGGGTTTTCTGCCATGTGTTCCTCAAATCAAGTCACGCTGGTGAGTCGGTTTTGATTTAGAGAACTCTCGTTGCTGGTTGGTCATTCTCATTGTTGTGGGCTATGTTTTCGGTAGAGATTGGGTTAAAGATTTTGTCAAGGTAGCATTTCAGGACTCTGCTGGTGGAAAACGTACTCATATTTTAAAAAAGTACTTAATTACAAGTAAAAGTGAGTGGACACCTAAATAGTGATGATGTCTGTCCGGGTCAAATTGATAAGCTCATTGTTATAATAACCGATTTTTTCTTTTTCTATATTTCTCATGAGGATCACCATCTAATTGGCGTTTGAATATTTATGAATATAAAGGAATTAAGCAGCTTTGCTGTTGTGTGTAATTTAAATATACAAATACAGTACTGTAAAGGCTATAAAAACTAGCTTGCTGTAATTCAAATTATTTAAATGTTGGATTTAGTTACATTCCACCACTGTTTGATGGATTGGCATAGCTTTTGATAGACATGCTTCCTAAATGACCAATAACTGTTGATGTACATAACATTCCCATCACAGTAAAGATTAGAGCAGAATTGATTTGTAGATTAATTAGGATTTTGAACCCTGAATCTGCAGAAATTTTGTATAATAATACATTCACTCATTCCAGCTTCTGTGTGAATATTTTCTGGTTTCTTTCTTTTTGGTCTTTCATGACAGTAAACTGATTATGTTTGAGTTTTGGACTGTTGGTCAAACAAAACAAATTTGAAGATGGCACCTCAGGCTCTGGGAAATTGAGTTTTTCATTATTTCCCTAAAAGCAGCGAATCCTTTTTGGGAAGCTGGAACCAGGGACTGTTTCATATATCTGCTTGATAAATTTGACTATCATTTTGACATTTGACTGGTTATCTGTCCAGTACTCTGCATTCTGTTGCTGTGGCTTGACACATCTGTTTGTAGCTGTTCTTTGGTCTGGACATGTTGTTTACAACAACTGCAGCTTACTGTACTTAATTTTCCCACATATTTGTGAACTCTGACTTTCTGGTCCACTTGGTTGGCTAACTGCCTGTCTCTCTGTTAGCTCAGGAAGGGCAAGACTTGGCGATGTGTTTTGGTACTGTAGAAAACCTAAAAAGAACCTGTTGTTAATAGCAGCTCTTGGGACAGTGTAAATGTCATACCAAACCAAATCTGGTGCCATTACACCTTTAAGTTGTGCTCCAGCGACATTCATTTTAGTTATCAAAATTTTGCAGTTAGGTATTGTCATTGCCACCATCCAGTCAGCATAGATTTTTAACACTGTGGGTCACAGGAGACATTTCGCCATGTCACAGAAGGAAAAGAACAGGTGTAAATAATCAAATACATGCATTTTGCATTTTTGTTACCATTTGTAGCTACATAACATTATCTTGGCTTGAACATTTTATTCAACATAAGCGATGAATAAAATCAGAGCAGTCTATGGTAAACACTAACGCTCCCCCGGTGTTCCAAGTTCCCAGTATGGGCAAAGCAATGCATGAGAGCAAGAAAACAAGAGATGATCTTTGTTTTCTTGGTGCCTCACACAAGTGTTTACTGAGAACGACACAATGTGTTTGACTATTTAGTCTTCATAACGTGGACTTCATATAGTGCCTTCAAGTGAGATTGTGTTGACAGAATCCATTTGAACAACCACTGATATTACATTCATGACTTTGTAACGATAGAATTTCTGAGAGTTAACAAATTTTCATTTACAGTTTTAAAAATGTTGGAGCCCTTCGAATATAACTTTTAATTTAAAAAAACAGCTGTTTACTGTTTTTTAAAAACAAGGCTTCATCCATCTTTGTTGTGAACAAGTTTTCCCACAACTTAAACTACTTGAAATTTAATTTTAAGGCACTAATACTTTGATATTATCCAAGAGTGGAGCATGTTGACTAGTGTGACTTTACTTTGTTTAATATGATGTCAGGAGCTGGGCAGGCTTGACAGCACTACTGTATAAATCAGACATCACAAAAAGTTTCACAATGAAACATACACATGATGCCGTATCTCTACCCAACCCACAGCTTCTCAATACCCTGAAAAACCATCCTCCGCACTTTTCCATCCCCAAATTTCCAATGCATGGTAACAGTCAAATTAGACCGGTGGAAAAACTCTTTGCACATCGGTTTAACAAATTTTCTCATTTATTTTAAATGCAACAGCAGATTTGACACCAATAACAGCCATGTGCTCTGCTGGGTGTCCTTGAGCAAGCCATTTCAAGACATTGATCAGTTTTAAACTGTATGTTGTTCTTGAGTGTCACTGAAACACACCATGATGGTAGGCCTAGTGATTATTTTCCTGCAGGGCATTGGACACAGGAAGTACTTTTCAGTTGACTTCTCCCCTCCAACAATATCACAAAACAGACACATTTGATGTTATAATTAATTGAAATAATTTTGTAACCGTAATTATACATTCAAATTAAATCTGAGTACTTCAACAACAGAAACGACTGCACATTAAAAATCAAAACTGGGGCAGAAATATCACATTTTTGGCATCTGTACTGTTGCACTGGTGGTGACATGTCATGCAGATCATTTTTAATCTAGTGACTGCAAGGATGATAAAAACAGGATGGTAGAAACAGACCTAGGTTCAGATGCACATAATAAGTATGTAACTATGACCAGAAAATGTATGTAGAAAGTCTTTATCAGCTGATCTGGACACAGTTTTTCACTTCTTTAAAATTATGTTTCTGTAACTATAAGAGTGTGGAAGGGCGCTTGGATGGAGCTGCAGACTAGCTAACTACTTAACTGACTGGTTTTATCCAGCTGGCTAATCTAATCTGACGTACCCGCCCAACTGAAAGATAAGAGATTATAACTACCTAACTGACTAACACAGACACTTTTTCAAATGTGTTGCTAAAAACCAGAATACTTATGTACCAACTTACTAGCTAACTAGATAGCTAATTCCCAAAGTGACTCAGGGTGTATCCAGTAGGCATACTTGAAGTGCCACTTGCTTGTACAGTGCTTGTCACTGCCTCCTAACGCCAGGTTCTGTTATTTATTTATATAGCTCTTCATTTTTTGTGTGGGAATCCCCAAGCAGTAGTGAAACATCTCCATCACAATTTCCCAGAGCCCAAGTTGATGTATTTAAAATGATCATTTTGTCTAAAGAGTCTAAAACCCAAAGGTTTTCAGTTCACTAGAGTTCACTTGATTAAGAAAACCAGTAAGTTGAGATGCTGCAACC
>NC_060156.1:25235312-25248077 GCF_021292245.1 Micropterus dolomieu | reverse complement strand
CCGGTGTTCCAAGTTCCCAGTATGGGCAAAGCAATGCATGAGAGCAAGAAAACAAGAGATGATCTTTGTTTTCTTGGTGCCTCACACAAGTGTTTACTGAGAACGACACAATGTGTTTGACTATTTAGTCTTCATAACGTGGACTTCATATAGTGCCTTCAAGTGAGATTGTGTTGACAGAATCCATTTGAACAACCACTGATATTACATTCATGACTTTGTAACGATAGAATTTCTGAGAGTTAACAAATTTTCATTTACAGTTTTAAAAATGTTGGAGCCCTTCGAATATAACTTTTAATTTAAAAAAACAGCTGTTTACTGTTTTTTAAAAACAAGGCTTCATCCATCTTTGTTGTGAACAAGTTTTCCCACAACTTAAACTACTTGAAATTTAATTTTAAGGCACTAATACTTTGATATTATCCAAGAGTGGAGCATGTTGACTAGTGTGACTTTACTTTGTTTAATATGATGTCAGGAGCTGGGCAGGCTTGACAGCACTACTGTATAAATCAGACATCACAAAAAGTTTCACAATGAAACATACACATGATGCCGTATCTCTACCCAACCCACAGCTTCTCAATACCCTGAAAAACCATCCTCCGCACTTTTCCATCCCCAAATTTCCAATGCATGGTAACAGTCAAATTAGACCGGTGGAAAAACTCTTTGCACATCGGTTTAACAAATTTTCTCATTTATTTTAAATGCAACAGCAGATTTGACACCAATAACAGCCATGTGCTCTGCTGGGTGTCCTTGAGCAAGCCATTTCAAGACATTGATCAGTTTTAAACTGTATGTTGTTCTTGAGTGTCACTGAAACACACCATGATGGTAGGCCTAGTGATTATTTTCCTGCAGGGCATTGGACACAGGAAGTACTTTTCAGTTGACTTCTCCCCTCCAACAATATCACAAAACAGACACATTTGATGTTATAATTAATTGAAATAATTTTGTAACCGTAATTATACATTCAAATTAAATCTGAGTACTTCAACAACAGAAACGACTGCACATTAAAAATCAAAACTGGGGCAGAAATATCACATTTTTGGCATCTGTACTGTTGCACTGGTGGTGACATGTCATGCAGATCATTTTTAATCTAGTGACTGCAAGGATGATAAAAACAGGATGGTAGAAACAGACCTAGGTTCAGATGCACATAATAAGTATGTAACTATGACCAGAAAATGTATGTAGAAAGTCTTTATCAGCTGATCTGGACACAGTTTTTCACTTCTTTAAAATTATGTTTCTGTAACTATAAGAGTGTGGAAGGGCGCTTGGATGGAGCTGCAGACTAGCTAACTACTTAACTGACTGGTTTTATCCAGCTGGCTAATCTAATCTGACGTACCCGCCCAACTGAAAGATAAGAGATTATAACTACCTAACTGACTAACACAGACACTTTTTCAAATGTGTTGCTAAAAACCAGAATACTTATGTACCAACTTACTAGCTAACTAGATAGCTAATTCCCAAAGTGACTCAGGGTGTATCCAGTAGGCATACTTGAAGTGCCACTTGCTTGTACAGTGCTTGTCACTGCCTCCTAACGCCAGGTTCTGTTATTTATTTATATAGCTCTTCATTTTTTGTGTGGGAATCCCCAAGCAGTAGTGAAACATCTCCATCACAATTTCCCAGAGCCCAAGTTGATGTATTTAAAATGATCATTTTGTCTAAAGAGTCTAAAACCCAAAGGTTTTCAGTTCACTAGAGTTCACTTGATTAAGAAAACCAGTAAGTTGAGATGCTGCAACCAGTGAATCTTGAGATTTTTGCTTAAAAAAGTTATTTAAATAATTACAAAACGTGGTGCAGATTAATTTCCCGTAATCAACTAATGAGTTCAATGAGGCTTGCTCTTTGTCACTCATTCATTAAAATACCTATCATAGAAGAAGAAACTGAAGTTTGAACTTGCAATAACAAACAATGTTGTTCTTTACAACACCAGAAACTGAGCCAAAACACAGAAGTTACCCCAAGTAAGAAATAAAGAATTAAAACTGGATATTGGAGCTCAATGGTGTCGCAACCATAAAAGAGACTCCTGTAATACCTGAGGCCTCTGGGCATGGGCACTAATGTCCGCCACTGCGTCTTTTATTTAATTTTTTCTTTTATATTACCAATGAAGTGTAAGTGTTGGTTAACAATTGTACCTCAACCTGCTCCAAAACCAGCTGTCATGATGATCCATTAATGAGATACTAAGGTCTGAAGACCAGTAGGTTCTCTCGCCTGACAGTTGTCTAAGCCTATCACTCTCGCCCTTAGCTAGTTGCTGCTTGTTGTCCTCCCAGGCTTCCTTGTATTTGCCCAAATTTGGATTTTCTGACAAAGACGGCAGTGTGTGAATGGTAAACTCCTGGCTTCAAAGTGTCAGAAAGCTAATGGTTGACATCACAGTTACAGTCAAAGGTTCCTGCGGGGTATGATGTCACCGCGCACCTGTGAGCAGTTTGAGCATTGTGTTTTTCAGGCACTTGTTCCCAGGGCATCCCTTGGGCTTCTCTGATCATTTAACATGCTAAGTGGACATACACCTTTAATTAGCAAAATGATTGGCCAGTGTTAAGATGAAAAACAAGTGGCTGATTTATTAACTAGCAAATTGATGATCACCTTCAGAAAGAGTTCATTGTAGCTGACTAGCAGCTTGGTCTACTAGATATCAAACAATTACCTATTTAACTGACTTACTAATGAATTAACAGAATAGAGTCTGTTTAAATAAAGTGGTATCAAGTCTGTCACCACAGTGTGTCCAAAGTATTCTCTTTTTGTTGCTGATTGAGTGACATGCTAAAGCTGAGCTCAGATTAAAGGAGGTTCTGGTTGAGTCTCTGTGGGACAGTCCTAATAATGCAAAAGTGATTGATATTAACAAATGAATGTGTTATTTGGTCAGCTGAGTTGAATTAAAGGCATGTCTAGACTTGTCAGATCTATCCTGATGGCCCCCAAGACATCTAATTTTACAGAGTGAAGGGAGGAAGTGGTAACTGATGTGTAGTTCCCTCTGGTGTGATAATTATAATCTGTGATGCAATTTGATTTTTAAAACTGGTTAGGATTTCAAAACATCTGTAATCTGAGCACAGCCTTATTGGCTGATTCTGACAGCAACTGTTTGTTTAATTACTGTGCATTTAAGTATTAAGTCTTATCCCGTCTTGGTCACCAACCAATCAGCCATCTAAATGTAAATATATGATTTGATGAAACAATCCAAATATAAACTCAGTAAAACTAGCTGTATGCTAGTTTGATAACCCAGATCAACATTTTGACATATTTTGAGAATACAGACCCACGTCCAGTCAAACTCATTCTCTTTTGACACTTCTTAAAATAATTATAATATCTTTCCAGTATTAAATAATCTTATATAAAAACACACACACAAAAGTTTGAAATAAATGGCATTGCTCCCACCCCCTAGTTCATAACATACATTTTTATACACAACACTTTTGCATCTCTTGTTCCTTCCGTTAATCCCTCCTTCCCTTCATCGGTAACGTTACTTCCATTGCCACGGCTCCATGCAGTACCAGTTATTTTGCAGCAAATTGTCTCTGTTGCTGTTGTCGTTCAAGTCTCGTCTTTTGTATATTTCAATGCAAAGCTGCACAGACATTGTGAAAAAAGCTTGATAGGTGATTTTTCTGGCTTGCTTGTATACAGATATATATATATATATACATATATATATTTTTACTCATGTCATTGGATTAACATGTATTGGTAATGATAGTAATAATGATGATGATACTAATAATGAGGATTATAGGAACAATCATAATCTGAGATTAAGAGTAGGAAAGACAATTTGCTACTTGCTCGGAATCCAGGGGTGGATGGTTTAGGATGAGGAGAGACAGACAAGTCAAGACAGACACTGATTATTTCTTCTCTGCAGGAACTATGAGACCTAAATGGTCAGTTCAGTTTTTTAGGCTCAACCCCAGTGTCATTGTTTCCTACCAGTCACTGGTCAGTTTGGTGCTTTGGTCCCGTTTCGGAGGAGCGGGAGGTGGGCCTCGCCGCAGCGTTGCATAGCCTGAGATGTTGGCATGTTTGGTGGAGTGGGAGTGTGTGTGGTGGCGAGATAAAGTGTGGGAGTGTCCTCTGACACCCTGCTGTTGCTGCTGCAGGAGCTCAGGGGGAGGAGGCGGGAGCAGTGCCATGTCGTCCATGGTGCCCATAGGCTCCATCTTAGAGGAGGAGATGAGGTGGGAAGATGTGAGTGAGCCATGGCGAGACACTGACTTCCTCTTAAGGGTGCGGTTGAGGTCTTCCAGGAAGAGAGGCTTAAGTGCCAGGGTGCTCGGCCCTGGTGATTTCGGGGAGGTTGGAGGGATGGGAGAAGAGGAAGAATAAGAGGACAGGGAGGGAGGTGGGGTCTGAGACAGGGGAGGCGGTGAGAGGGGCATTGAAGATGTGTTGTCATACTGGGTGGTATTGCTGGTCCGCCGGTTCAGTGTTGGAGGCAGGACTGCCCCCTTTTTCAGTGAGCCTTGTTTCCATGATGACGATGACAAGGAGGATGTTGCCAACTGTTGAGGTGGCTGCATCTGAGGCTGGGGGTTCACCACGGCGACCTTTGGGGGGTGATGGAACTCTGATGGGTGGGGGGGAGGAGGGAAAAGCTCAAAGTCACTGGGAGGAGGCGGGAAGTAGTCAGGTGATGAGTCGAGGTGAGGAGGCTGAGAAGGGGGGGGTGGGGGAGGAGGGGATGGGAACTCAGACGGCTGATGGTGCTGGCCCGTTTGCAGCCCCTGGAGCGCCAGCGGGAGGTTCGCCAAGTTCAGCTTCCCCGGCTTAGGGAGCGGAGTAGGGAGCGCAGAGGAATCTTTCGAAGGAGACCCAGTAACTGACGAGGAGCTGGAAGAGGTGCCTGTTTGAGGAGCTTGGCCAAACTTGTTGACCAGGCTTTCCACCTTCTTTGGCCTCTCGTCCTGGCTCTCACCTGATGAGCTGCACCTGATGGAGGAGGCTCTCTGTGGGGCTGGTGGAGGCCCCCGCTTCGTGGATCCTGTGGATGAGGAGGAAGGTGACTTCTTTATGGGGGAACCTGTCTTGGAGGAGGATGAAGAGGAAGGAAGATTTAAATCTCCTATGGAGCTGTCAGGAGGAGGTGGGGGGAACTCTGGGGACTGTGGAGCCACAACGCCGCCTGGCTGCCACTTCGGTTTGGCCTTGACCGCTGGAGGAGATTGAGGAGCAGTGAATTTAGATCCTTCCATTGAGTTGGAGGCAGGTAGAGTGGAAGGAGGAGAGTTTCCAGGGAACTGATTGACAATCTGTTTGACCAAAGAGGAGGTAGCAGCCGCGATGGAGACGGAAGAAGAGGAAGAAGAGGGAGAGAGGGCAAGGTTTTTGGAGGAGAGGCTGTGCTGCTTTGGCAGGGTGGGAGGTGGTTGATTTGGAGAATGTCCTGTTGAGAAACTTTGCTGCTTTTTAACTGGTCCGTGGCTGCTGAGGGGCTGTGTTGGTGACACAGGTGAGAGGGCGATTGGAAGGGAAGAGGGACCAGAGGGTTTGGGAGCAGTTTGAGGGGGAAAACCACCAGTGAAGGTTTTGGGAGGTGCAGGTGGGGGTGCACTGGGAGACAGGGGCCGGAGAACTTGTAGGGAGGTAGGAGGAGAAAGTTCAGGTGGAGGAAGGGGAGGAGAATTATCCTCAGCCACTGTTGTGTTGAAGTCGTACACCATGTTGGGAAACTTCTGTGCCAGGAACTGCTGAAGACCGCTGTTGGAAAGTTGAGGGCAGGAGTTGGTGCTATGCTCTGGCGGGGGAGGGGGAGGCAAACCATTGGTCTCCAGGCTCTCCGGTGGAGGAGGCGGGAGGTAGAAGGGCTCCTGCAAGTCGTCCTCCAGTGGGGGTGGTGGTGGGAGAGCAGAGGGGCTTGGTGGACCAAATTTCAGTGCGGCCATGGCTGAGCCAGGAGCCGGCACCGTCTGTGGAGGAGGAGGGGGAGGAGACGGTGGTAGTGGAGGGGAGGTGCTGTAAGTAGCTGGGAGGGTATTGTAGTTGGATTTGGTAGACTGGGTGAGGAGGCCAGGAGAGGTGGCTCCTGCCAGCTGTGTCCCCGATTGGTTTTGGCTCTGCAGGCGAGCCAGTGTGCTGTACTTAATGTATGAGGAGGTAGGTGCTGGCTGATGGGCCACACTTGCGATGGCGGGAGGTGGCGGTGGAGGAGGCGAGGGCGGTGACGGGGACGAATCCTCAGATTGGACGAGGCCATCTGTGTAGCTGCTCCGGGAGGGTGGGGTCTGAGAGAGAGGGAGGGGCTGCGGGGAGAGAGAAGGTATCTGGACAGGGATAGGCCTACTGATAGGGTCGATCCTCATCATCTGGAGAGGGGACAGGAAATGGACGGGGGGGGAGAAGAGAGAGGGAAACAAAGAATAGAAGGGGAAGGAACCGTGAGATGAAGGTGGAGCATAGAAGTAGGGAGAGAAGCAGGAGAAAGATTATTAGACACACAATTAAATATGACCATATGTATCTGAAACCAAACTATCCAAGACAAGATGCAGGGAATGCAAAAAACCACTGCCGCCTGAGAACAAACAGCTATTATAACTCCAAACACGGTGCATCTATTAATCCATTGAAAAAACTCTGCTGACCTACAATAATTCACCTCGAGGATGGACTTTACATTTATTTTTGCTCTGTTAAGCTTTCATTGCCAGCCACAATGGAAGCTGAAAGAGTTTCTACGGATCGTCAAAGGTCAGTCGATCTATACCTACATCTCTTTGTTTAAATCTTAAAAACAGTACTTAACTGGTTTTAAACTAAGCAGTTTTAAAAGAGGTTGCAAACAAGGTGTCAAACAACATGTAACGGGTTATAATCTGGTTCCAAACTGGGTCAATCTGGTTGTAAACTGTTAGCAAATGTGTCCAACTAGTAGATGGCTAAACATTGACAATTTTTGTTATCATTTGTTGGTTAAGACATTCCATCACACCACAAGGTTAAAACAAGCGGCCATTTAAAAACAGGGAGACAGTCGACCATGTATTTAAATATGTCAAGTTCAACTCAAACTTGTCAAAACATGAAATGAACTTGACCTACATTTATCCATTATGTAAAACAAACTGACTTGATTTTTGTTTGTGTTGGTTACTGCTGAGCAAGTCTTAGGTCATCCTGACAATGTACGTAATTGGAAGTTGTAAATATCCAGGCAAATGTACAGATCATCAGCTGAAGCTAGTAACACGAGTACTCAGATTATTTTTTTGTTGTAACGAGTAACGTTGTTTTGAAATTTAAATGATGAGGGTTATTTTTTTTTACGTTTTCAAATAATCAATCCATTATGTTTAATCCTGTTAGAGGTTTACCATACTTCCTGTTCCTTTTGCTGCCACAAAAAAAGAAAATCCTGACATTTGCATAGTTTCGGTTTCTTTCCTACTTCTTAGAGGGTAGTTGCGTACTAGTGGAAGGTATCCAATCCTGTGGTTGTGTCAGTGATCCGCTGCAAAGTGGAAATAAGTAACAAGCATTGAGCTGCTTAACCGGTTGCTGTTAAAAAAATGATGTACTGGAAGCTATACGAACAGAGTTATTTGTTTTCACAGAGGCAGCTGTGCCTCTCCCCAGTTCTGTCAGATCGTTAGCAGCCAAACGGCTGTACAGGTGTCACCTGTCAAGTACCCTCAATTTTTATTTACTTACTGCACATATTCGAGTGGCCTTTTATTGTGGCCGGCCTAAGGCACACCTGTGCAATACCCATGCTGTCTGATCAGCGTCTTGATATGCCACACCTGTGAGGTGGATGGATTATCTCGGCAAAGGAGAAGTGCTCACTAACACAGATTTTGACAGATTTGGGAACAATATTTGAGAGAAATAGGACTTTTGTGTACACAGAGAAAGTCTTAGATCTTTGAGTTCAGCTCATGATGAATGGGGGGAAAAACAAAAGTCTTAAGTTTATAATTTTGTTCAGTATGTTTATTTGCAATAAATATAATTGTCTGCAATTCCAGATGGCATAGAGATCCACAGCATTAAGCTAACGCTACATCCACAAGTGCAACCTGCTAATTAGAGTAGTGCGATAAGACGGATGCAAACTAGTCCAAACCAAGCACCAACACAAACAGCTAAGTGTTTTAAAGGCTGCAGCCAAACTGTTAACATGCCTGTCACGTCACTTCCTGTCTAACCTCCACTCCCTCCTCCTGCACAAAGAGGAACTGGCATACGTCCCTTCACCTTTGACCGCTGTCAGGGAAGCAGAGAGGAAATATGGGTCTACAAGAAAACAGGAAAGGATAGGACAGAGAGTGTGTTTGTGTGTGTTCACACCTCTCCTTGCGTTCCTCTTCTCCAGGCATCAGAGAAAATGGAGCTGACAACACTCTGGGAGCGGGTGTGGCCTGATGATGTCATCTCTGATACGCCACTGTCTGATTGGCTGGAGTGGTTGGACTGGGACTCTGGGGTGTGGACACGCAAGAAGTTTTATTAAACTTTTACTACTGATAATGATATTTATCTATAAATGGATATTATTATTTTTGATTATTTACTTCACTTTTGCTGGTTTTGTATAATCTGTAACTTTCCACAAAATTATCTTAACCAAAGCAGGCAGACAGACCTGGCAGGCTGGAGGAGCTGGATCCAGACTTGATGGAGGAAGAGGAGAGGGAGGACCAATCGTAGGCTGCCTCCGTCCTCCTCATTGCCTCCTGGTAATTGATGTACAGCTGCTTCCCGTACTGATAGATAGACAGACAATAGATTTTGGCAGATATGCATTTTAAGCAATCTAATTCTGGAAGGACTTAATACTGCATGTTCACCACACTAAACATATTGCAGCTTGGAGACTGTTAGTGTATAAACAACACTGTTTCTACAGGATCAGACAGATTTACTACAGGACAAGTTTACCTTGGCAATGCGGATACTGTTGATCCATTGTTGGAGGGTTCTGACATCATCACAACAGAGGTACTTGATGTACTGAGACTTTTTCTGGATCTGAGGGTGCTACACACACACAATATTATCAGATACTTTACTAGTTGTGTTATTACTTGCTTATTATTACTACAACTCCTGTCACTATTAATGACAAACACAAAGTTAATATTTCTAATGTGCTGTTAAATTAAAATCAAACCACTACCGTATTAATACATTAAAGACATATTATTGTGTATCATTCTTGTTTTATCTCTTTTCTTTGAAATATATGTGTCATTACTCCGCCCCACCACTAGGTGGGATTGCAAGACCACTGTGCTACAAACCAGACAGTAATTTATCCCAAACCTGATCACTGCGGTGTGTATGTGTGTGAAGTTTACCTTCAGCACCATGCAGTAGTCTGTAGGAGCCTTGTACTTGCTCTTGTAGTCCTGGCCGTGGTAGACATTAACATGATCCAACTGGAGAAAACACACCAGGTCTCTGGATGCCTACACAAACGCGCACACATTGAATTTCAAGCATCTTCTTCAGTTTAACAGTAGAAAATCATTACCGTTATAGAACATGCTGGAGTGTTTTCTCCGTATTGCCCACCAAGTTTCTTTTCATTACACACACCTTGGCCTTTCCCTTGGGAACATAGTAGATGCCAGAAGCCCTCAGCAGAAAGTAGCGTTTCTTCCACGACTTCTTCCCATCCTCCTTCAGCCACAACACTCCCTCCATCTCGGGGACAGACACTGAGCTGCCACCGAAACACTCCTGAGACACACGAAAATACACACACAGACAAAACAGAGACATATTGATGCTTCGATTTCAGTCTAACACGGCTTTTCTGACATTCATACCAATATCAACTATTTTTACAAGGCTATTAAGCAAAATGCAGAGTGGCAGAACAATACTGAAACAGCATGCCGTGGTTTCACAGTGAGCAGGGCCGAGGTGGGTTAAAACGTTGGTCGCTGGTCAATCAAGATTAATTCTCAAGATAGCATATATGTTGGACTGATTGTGGCACTATACAGTTTAAGTTTAGGAGTCTCCAGAATTATCACTAATGCTTTGAAGACTATATATTGCTACAGCAAATTTAATGAACAGCTAGTGAGTTGTCAAGATATCTTGCTCTGGAGCAAAGTGTTGGATCAAAGGGCTTGACTGACAGATGTTTCCATCCATAGGAAAAAGTAAAATTTGGATGCAGTTTGGCTGCCACATCAAGTGAATATGATACAAGGTTAAATATTGTATGTAAGGATCAGACAGAAGATGTTATATAACAGAACTGTGAAACAGAAGACTGAGATGGAAACTTTCCAGAGAATTTCTGGGTGAAGATGCATTTGAGGAAGCAGCTGTGTGCAAGAGGGGAAAGAACAAACTAACCTCTAACAGAGCCTCTTTGTTTCTTTCAGCCATCTCACATGTCTCCTTCCGCCCCAGTAAATAGTTCTGCAGGTATGACAGAAGTAGCAGGAGAGACAGGTTAGCAATATAAAAACATCTGTATAGTATCAATTATACAAGTTTGACTTTGGTAAACCCTCCCATGTGTTTGTGTGTGCAGGCATCTCACCTGTGGGTTTTTGAACAGAGCATACTTCTCGATGCGTTCGGTGAACATCAGGCGGTTCTGGCTGTCTCTGGTCCAGTTCAGCAGGTTCTCCACCAGGTTCTCGTGATCCTCGAAAATCCGCTCTGCACAGAGTGATTTTGACATTTAACTTAATTAAATTAATTCAGTTAATTTTACTTGGAACATGCTGTAAAATTAATGTAAGGCAGTTTCATCTAGTTCTGTGCTGCACACCAATTCTACCCTATTATGAGTATTAACGTTACTGGCAGGACTCAAACTGAAGTAATGAGCATATAGGTAACAGGTTGCTGTCATATTCATGTGTGTTTCTGTGTCACTAAACCGTTTATTTTTCATCTGGAGAGTGTCAAGGAATAAAAATAGTCAAATGTGAAGATTTTTGCACAAAACTCAACCAGCTTAAATCCACAAATGTCAGTTTTGGCTTTTAAAACACTATTCTGATCTGTTTCTCTGTATAATAACGTTAAACAGAGGAGAGAAGTGGGTGTCGCCAGTATTTTTTCCACTAAGTGCCACTGAGTAGTAGTAGTAGTACTACTGTGCGAGTCTCCTGTATAATTTAACAAGTTGTTGTTGTGTCCATCAGTAAGAACTTTGTCACCTTTTGTTTCTGATATACAGGTTATTTTTTTGGTATGGTGTAGAACACTGAAAACACAAGTAACCATGAATGCCGTCAACCATTCAGAGAAGACGAACAGGTCTGCAAAGTTCACTGTGCAGTGTCACTGCAATGCTTTCTGGGATTTTTAAGCACATATTCTAATTTGTTTGAGAATATGAAAAATAGAAAATTTAGACAGTTCCCTGCTCTCAAAAGACAACATGGCTCATGGCAATCTACTGCCCTCATTCCCTCTCTTTCAAACTCAGTGCCTCATACCCCAGCTGACTTGCAGATGTTTTCCTCTGAGGACTGAAATGGACAAAACCAAGTCAGATGTGACCCACATTGAATTTGTGAACAACTGTGTTGATTTCACAAACAAAAAGTGCCCCTCTTTCTTGTTTTTTTTTTTATTTAGGGCCGGACATATTAAGTCAAAAGTACTTTAATGTGGTTTCACTGTGACAGAGCTCATTCTGAAATATGGACATCTTCATATACCTCAGCATTTATACATATGCTTACCAACAATCCAAAGTGGCATATAATTTTAACAAAGGACTAACCTGGTACTACCCTATTTTATGCCCTATAAATATTATGTCCAAATAAATCACATTTACACCGATTTCACAATTATACTATGACTTAGATGGCAGTGTGATAGTAATTATAAACATCTGATATGATCTTGGAATGTGTAATACCAGGAGCAAGATTAGTGCTGAAACAATTACTCAATGAATTAGTGAAACAGCAGAAAATATATTATTTGTTGCAACTGATTATGTTTGTTAGTTTGCTTCTGTGCTGCCGATAATGTGAATGCTGTCTAACTTCATTACTTAAGTATCTTGTGCATTAATAAGTAAAATAACTGAGTTAATGACTAGGCTACCTAAACAGACAACTGTTTTGTTTTTTTTTGTATGAAGAACATGTGAAGTAATGATGTATCCTAAGTAGTAATGAAGCAAAGATCTGAGACCTTTTTGTAGTTTCCCTGATAATTTTACTAATACAGTACTGTCAAATACAGTATGTCATCATTTATCACACATTACATAAATCAGTCTGAGAGATGGAGTTTACCATTGTAGGTTTAAGACCACAAATATGTTTAAGTCATAAAAAGCTAACAACAAACGATGACAATACTGAGCCAGTCTGTCTTCTACTGCAGGCTAGTAAGAAGACATAAAAATGCTTTATAACTCAGACACCATAAAGGAACAAAACACCTCAGTTCATACTTACACTGATTCATTTTTTCTTTTATTTACTACTGTACTATGACTACTACTAAATGATTGTTGTTCTTCTCATTATAATCATAATTATTTGCCATTGTTATTTCCTGCAGGGTATGTGGTGAGAGGTCAGAGGTATGATCTGACAGGAAGTCTGTTTCTTGCCAAAGGGCGCTGGTGGTGCTGGTGTGTGTGTGTGTGTGTGTGTGTGTGTGTGTGTGTGTGTGTGTGTGGTTTAGGTATGTAGTCCCACTTTAAAATAGCCTAAAACTAGCAATTTTGATTCACTTACTTAC
>NC_060156.1:25232301-25235292 GCF_021292245.1 Micropterus dolomieu | reverse complement strand
ATTATTTGTTGCAACTGATTATGTTTGTTAGTTTGCTTCTGTGCTGCCGATAATGTGAATGCTGTCTAACTTCATTACTTAAGTATCTTGTGCATTAATAAGTAAAATAACTGAGTTAATGACTAGGCTACCTAAACAGACAACTGTTTTGTTTTTTTTTGTATGAAGAACATGTGAAGTAATGATGTATCCTAAGTAGTAATGAAGCAAAGATCTGAGACCTTTTTGTAGTTTCCCTGATAATTTTACTAATACAGTACTGTCAAATACAGTATGTCATCATTTATCACACATTACATAAATCAGTCTGAGAGATGGAGTTTACCATTGTAGGTTTAAGACCACAAATATGTTTAAGTCATAAAAAGCTAACAACAAACGATGACAATACTGAGCCAGTCTGTCTTCTACTGCAGGCTAGTAAGAAGACATAAAAATGCTTTATAACTCAGACACCATAAAGGAACAAAACACCTCAGTTCATACTTACACTGATTCATTTTTTCTTTTATTTACTACTGTACTATGACTACTACTAAATGATTGTTGTTCTTCTCATTATAATCATAATTATTTGCCATTGTTATTTCCTGCAGGGTATGTGGTGAGAGGTCAGAGGTATGATCTGACAGGAAGTCTGTTTCTTGCCAAAGGGCGCTGGTGGTGCTGGTGTGTGTGTGTGTGTGTGTGTGTGTGTGCTGTCAAACAGTTAGTCCCCCCTTCCACAGCTACACGACCTCTTATTCCCTTAATTAACACAAATTAAATCTTCCAAACCCTGGCCTTCAAGCCCAGGTTTTAAAAACACGTGCAGTAGATTTGTGTAAACAATGAGAGGTTTAGTTTTGGCTGAACAAGCTACACTTTACCTTCTCTCTCTCTTTCATAATGATGCCGACTGGCTGTTCAGCAGAAGCCCTGAAGATGTAGGTTAGATCACACGCATCATCGCACCGGACCTACATAAAGGCTGTGTGTGTGTATGTTTGTCAAAGACTGTTAAGTGCAGTTGAAGCTTGTAGTACAGTGTGTGCTGGCAAACACATCTTCCCCCAGCCCCCAAGCGAGCTGTGTGTGTGTGTGTGCGTGCGCGCGCTCTCATATCTTTGTGGATGTATGTATGTGCTGTCTGTCACTTCTGGGCACAAGTTTTCTGACTACAAGTACAGATATAGTCAACAATGTTTCAAACACACAAGTACCTGGGAATCTGGAATAGGTTGTACTACTAGTAATGAACTAAATCAGGTTGCGTCACTCAGAAGGCCTTTCATCTTTAGAAATGTCAGAACATAAAGCAATCAGCACTGAAGTCAATGACGCTTTTTGAGCTTTAACAGCACTTCACAAAGGGAAGTCCAAGGTTTCACCTTACACTTACATGCCAATCTTTTCTAAAGCTAGCTAATCCAACAACACCATCTAACAGACATCAATTATTAATCAATTAAATGTGTTCTGTTTTATTTGCTCTGTTTTACATGAACCTCTACTCACTCTGGGCCAGTGATATAGACCTCTATGCATTACTAGTTTTTGGAGCGTAAAATACTTGAGACCTAGCAGCCAGGAAACTGTGTGTGCGCGTTTGTTTGTTTGTTTACCCATCTGCAGCTCGTTGATGCTTTCCACCAGTGACCAGTCTGGACTGTAACCACAATGAGATTTCTCGAGCAAACTGTCCAAAACCTGGAGAACAGGAGTCACTGTGAGCATAACACAGCACTTACAGCAGTACTACTATTATGAATGACAGAAGTACTGCTAATTACACAACAACTACTACTATAGCAGCAATCACTACCAATAATACAACTGTTATTAAAAAAGCATAACCGCTGCTACCACTACGTTTTCACTACTTTTACTGCTGGTAGTTCTTCTACTGATGCTACAGCTATAGCCATGACAAATGTTAACACAAATAGTGAATACTACTGATCTCACAAATGTTACTTATATTACTATTAAGAATATTATGTCTTATTACTACTGCTACTGACAGTGTGTTTCTATTGTACTGTAACAGCTACTGTTTTTCAAACTAACTGCTTCTACTACATTACTGCTACTGCATCCCTACTACAAATGTAATGCGAGTCATACCTGTCTGACTGTCTGTCTCTCGTCCACCATCATGGTCTTTGAGCTCTCGTCTGACAAATGAACGCGAATCACCAACTATGAAGAGAGAAGATGAGAATTTACATCGTTATTGTCAAGTTATGACACCATTATGTCCAATTCTTGATTGTGATTGATAAAGTCATCATTAGTACAAGTTTTTAATGCATAGTCTCTTAATCCAGTTCAGGCAATTCTTTTTTTTTTTTTTTCTTTTTAAATAAACTCTTTCTAGCAAGTACTTTATCCAGCTTTAGGGTCAAGCATATCATCCCACTGAGACACGTTGTCCCTGAAGTCTGAATAGCACGGAGAACAGAGATCACCTTTACATATATTCAGTGCCACAACACCCATGAGTGAGACCAGGGGTTACATGAATCAGTAAGCTACATATTGTTTCTCACCTGTGTTTTAAAACGCAAACAAATGTTTGTGTGTTGGTTTATAAATTATTTGACTGGTCAATTGTTTTTATAAATATTACTGTGTGTATAAATGTATAAAAACACAACTTGGATTTAGTTGCATTCTAGTCTTGGTGTCACATAATTTATGCAACAGAGACTCCTCTCTCACGCTGTTATTAATCAAAATATATTTTAGGTATTCAGCATGTGCAAGTTGCACGCATTACAGCACATTCTGTTTTGCAAAGTGAACACCTCTTTATGTGTAAAAAATGGCATATTTATGGCTTCTGTTCATCGTTTACACATCTGGCCCATAATATTTTAACACCTACCAACCAATGAAGTATTTCTCACGTCCACAGTATAAATGAGGTTCAAGATCCCAAGTAAAAACGGGCATTTTCATGGTTATATTTTCATCGTCTTATCGTCTGTGTGTGTGTGTGTGTGTGTG
>NC_060156.1:25230940-25232201 GCF_021292245.1 Micropterus dolomieu | reverse complement strand
TTTTTAAATAAACTCTTTCTAGCAAGTACTTTATCCAGCTTTAGGGTCAAGCATATCATCCCACTGAGACACGTTGTCCCTGAAGTCTGAATAGCACGGAGAACAGAGATCACCTTTACATATATTCAGTGCCACAACACCCATGAGTGAGACCAGGGGTTACATGAATCAGTAAGCTACATATTGTTTCTCACCTGTGTTTTAAAACGCAAACAAATGTTTGTGTGTTGGTTTATAAATTATTTGACTGGTCAATTGTTTTTATAAATATTACTGTGTGTATAAATGTATAAAAACACAACTTGGATTTAGTTGCATTCTAGTCTTGGTGTCACATAATTTATGCAACAGAGACTCCTCTCTCACGCTGTTATTAATCAAAATATATTTTAGGTATTCAGCATGTGCAAGTTGCACGCATTACAGCACATTCTGTTTTGCAAAGTGAACACCTCTTTATGTGTAAAAAATGGCATATTTATGGCTTCTGTTCATCGTTTACACATCTGGCCCATAATATTTTAACACCTACCAACCAATGAAGTATTTCTCACGTCCACAGTATAAATGAGGTTCAAGATCCCAAGTAAAAACGGGCATTTTCATGGTTATATTTTCATCGTCTTATCGTCTGTGTGTGTGTGTGTGTGTGTGACATACAGAGATTGAAAACAAAACGTCCACTGTCACCTTTGTGCAAAATCAACATACAGGTAGCTGGAGTTCTGTCTTTGTGTAATAAATCCAGGTTAGTAATCCAGTCTCCCTCCCTCCCTCCGGGATTGGGACTTAACATGCAGTGGTCATTATGTTGAGTGCTGTGTGTGTGTGTGTGTGTGTGTGTGTGTGTGTTGACCACAGCTGTCATTGACCAGATTTCAATGTGGAGTAACACTGACCTGACCCAGAAAACTGAGTCCGCTGGACACGTGCCAGGACTCAGGCACATGCACATAGTCTGACACACAAATATGCACAACACATATTTCTGTAGAATCTTTCTTTCTACTGTGTTTGAGATCCAGTCCCACCTTTTTAACCTGGGCCTCCTTGATCTTCTCCAGGGCGACTCTGATATTGTCTGCCTTCAACTTGGCAGCCTGCTCCTCCTGTGCGTGCATACACACACATTGACGATGCCAACACAAATTATACACCAGTCAGTCAATACAAACCAATAGTTTTGACACATTTCTATAACACCCGCTCTCCCTCAATCCATATTAAAGACACACATGCTTAATAAAATTCACTCTTGTCC
>NC_060156.1:25170893-25230840 GCF_021292245.1 Micropterus dolomieu | reverse complement strand
TGTGTGTGTGTGTGTGTGTGTGTGTGTGTGTGTTGACCACAGCTGTCATTGACCAGATTTCAATGTGGAGTAACACTGACCTGACCCAGAAAACTGAGTCCGCTGGACACGTGCCAGGACTCAGGCACATGCACATAGTCTGACACACAAATATGCACAACACATATTTCTGTAGAATCTTTCTTTCTACTGTGTTTGAGATCCAGTCCCACCTTTTTAACCTGGGCCTCCTTGATCTTCTCCAGGGCGACTCTGATATTGTCTGCCTTCAACTTGGCAGCCTGCTCCTCCTGTGCGTGCATACACACACATTGACGATGCCAACACAAATTATACACCAGTCAGTCAATACAAACCAATAGTTTTGACACATTTCTATAACACCCGCTCTCCCTCAATCCATATTAAAGACACACATGCTTAATAAAATTCACTCTTGTCCTGTCACCTACCTGATTCCTCCAACAGGAATTCATTGTTTATTTGCAGTTGATTTCTCTTAAACAACCAACACTTCTGTGTCTGCTTAGCATCAAACAAAAGTGCAAAATCTGGTATTAAAAGAAAAACGCGTCCAGAATATTCCAGTGTTATCGGCACAGGTTGGACCAAAGTATAAGTTTATTCTCAGTCTTGTCGGTTTGTTGTGCACCAGTCGTCCTAACGTATTACTCCAGATAATTAGGTTTCTTCTTGATGGATTTTTATCATGCAAATAGTTTCCTGACAGAGAGCCAAGACAAGCTGATTTGAAAGCGGAGATTATTCCCCCGAAACGGCAGCCCAAGGTTAGTCCCAACAAGACAGAGGTGCACTGCCCAAGGAGCCCAAACTGGGAGGAATCATCATACATGTCTGGTTGGCAGTGCAAAACCTGCTTCTCCTCCTCCTCTTCATAATCATCATCTCTGTATAACTGTGACTGCAGGGGAATGAGACTGGATTAATGCTCTGACGCTACATGTTGATAGTTATTGTCTCTCTGAAGGAGGATTATCCAAACACACACACACACACACACTCAAACTGGAAGCAATACCAGTGTTTCTCTGACACTGCAGCAGACAAACGAGAGGACGGATGGAGGCATGAAAATGTCCAGTCTGTTTTCCTCTGACAACTCGGCAGTTGGATGCTCGGCACAAACACCCCACTCATCAAGCTTCAACGGAGCCGAAATAATCAGCTGTGAGGGAAATAAAACAGTAGAAGGAGGCAGTGGAGAAGGACGGACGGTGGATAGAGGAGTAGTAGTAGTCAGACAGCCTAAATTCCAGCAGAGCAGAGGGCAGGCACACACACAAGATCTGGAAGCAAAAATAAAAGTAGAAATAGAAACACGAGTCGAGACAAATAGAGCAGTATTGATAGAAAACTTACTGACCAAAAAAAAAAAAATACTGACCAACTCACTATCTGACTGAGCTGCAGGTTGACTAATCTATCAACTGATTTACAGACCGGCTGACTGGTGTCTTGACTGAGAGCCAGGTTTGCTTACTAATTAAATAGGAAATCTGGTGACCGACCAGCAGACTAACCGATCGTCTGGTTAGTGATGCATGTGATGTTACTGCCTCACTGACTCTGACTGATTGACTGAATCATTCACCGACTAGCTGGTAAATCAAAGTGAAAGATGCTACCTTGTCCTGTCACATCCTCCCTGGCCGAGCGAGACAGAGGGAATGAGAGGAAGCGAGAGGGAAGTAGAGATGGACGAGGCTGTGGGGGAGGGGCGATGTTGCTGTGCCAACTTCCATGCAGAGGCACTCATCTCTTTATCTCGAGCTCTCATGCCCCCCTCCCCGCAGTCCCTCTATTCCTCTCTCGCTCCATGCAACACAGTCTTCTCGTCTTTCCGCATCTCTTATCTGATTCGTTTTTTTTGGCATTCTCGTTTTGTCCTCGTCTCGCTCTTGCAAACACTCCGTCTCTATGCAGTCATTTTTAGGGGATCTTTCCAGTCACTTCACATGAGTGTCTGAATGTGTGTCTATGTCCTAGCGGAGGTGCTCCACTTTACCCAGTCAGCACACACACACACACACAAACACACCGATCCATACTGAGAATGAGCGAAAGGGCAGAATGAAACAAAGATGATGGTAAAGAGGAGATTAGCACCCAATCTTCTTATCAGCACCCCCCCTACCCCAAAAAAACCCTTAAGTACACATGCACACACACCCAAAAGACCTAAATTCTCAAAGCAGCTGCAGCAGAGAATCCTACAGTATAAGCTCATAAACGGCTTCATAATGACTAGCCTATGCTTTGTTGGTTGGGATTAACGAAGCGAAGGTTGACAGCATATTGACTTGGGATAAAATCATTGTAATGTATATGTAATGTAAATGTAGATTTTCCAGGTATGTGACAAAAAAAAAAAAAATAAAATAAAATCAGGGATTGTAATTAAATATGTCAGATCGTATATGAAAACTTAAGCAAAAACACTTAATAAATGTGCATAAATATACTGTTTTAGTTAGCGTCTTAATAATAATAATAATATTATTGATGATGATAATATTTAGATCAGAGGAGTTACAGGGGATGTGTGAAAAAGCAATATTAATAGAGAAAAATAGAGTAAATATAAAATCCAATTTTATAATGCTAGAATGGCAATCTGGAAATCTGGTTAAACTGTCAGCTGCTATGTAACATGACAATATACATGTATACATGTATGTAATTAATTTATTAGTGTCTGTAGCATTTATTGTGGGGGAAATTGAAAAGAATAGTAAAAAATAAAGCAGAATTGGTAATGGCAGGTTACAGTGCAAGTCTGGTTAAACAAAAAAATTACATAAATCTAACATTGTCAATTAGCATTAGCAGCTGTTAAAGTACTCATGATGCACAGACAATAGACTTACATAACACCAATTTGAGCTTAAATACAGCTAAAAATAATAAGTAGATTAAATTTGACAAAATATATTATATAATACACCATCTGTTAGTGACTTTTAACATTTGAACTAAATAGATACTTGTGGGATAAAAGTCAGAAGTTTAATGGCTGCTAAAATATTTATTAAAATGTTACAATTTGAATGAGATAATACAGGTGGCCAAGTTAAAACACCAGTCATATAACGTTATAATGTCACGTCAATTAGCATTTTTTTTTAGCTTGCATTCACTATTCCTATCTAGAGAGTATTACATGCCTGAAGCAGCTGTGAGTGTCAGTTATCATCATCATCATCATCATCATCTTCATCATCACAGCCATCAGAATCATTATTGTACCCATCATCTCTGCCTTCAAGATCTTCATAATCACATTCACAAAGCATGCTAGTGCAAGGCACTGCCCAGGGTTACAAGTTTGATTTCCACATATTCAAATGTTAAGTCCTTTGTAGCGGTCAGGTTACTTTGGATCATTCTCCCAACTCTTAATATTATCAAAGGAATCTTGATTGTTTTACTTCTGACAAATCGTCAGAAATCGAATCGTATTTACTTTACAATCCAATCTAAAAACCAAGACATGGTCTCTGTTAAAGCGGGATATCTCTTTTCTTTTCACTATTGTTTCCTACTGGCTTCTAATGAGTTTTAATCAGTATACGTCTATAACCTACATATTTTAGACATGCTAATGGCTAATGGTGGTGTTACTTTGTCTTGATTACAGTCCAGTGAAATTGCTGCGACGACCTGCTGAGAAATTTGTTACAAGATTCCTTTCAAAGCATCCTGGTTGAAACCATTTCTTTTCATCTGGTACCTCCAGCTGGTTAACATTACCGCAATTTCCAAAAATCCACTTGAATGAACCCAAAACAAAGCAAGCTAACATGCTAACATTCACACATTGTGTGTTACCTTGCTAATACTGATGTTGGCATAATTTCAGCCTTAGTGACTTGTTAAGCCGTAGTTTCCACTGACAGATGTTTTTAAATGTATGCATACGATAAGATTCATGCTTAACATAAGCCTGAGAGAGGGATAAATGAAACTGTGATTCTGAAGCATTATAATGTCAAGTGCCTACTTAGTGCACATGTTGCTCAAAAACAGTGTTTAGTTGGCGTATCTATCATTTATTCGGACCCTCAATCACCAATGAACTCATCAGTAATTAAATTATTTTAGTAGAATTATAATGGGATAATTAATTATTAGGAGAAATTATGGGGTTTTAATGACTTACAAAAACTCTATCCATTAAAGAAAAACTATTAAAACCATTCAAATATGATAGTAACTAACAATATTTTCAGGAGTTTTCTTGTTATACCGCCCACCATAGACGAGACCTCCTACCACTGTTGTCACGTCATTTTCCAGCTTGCAGCGTAAACGTTTTCTCTCCATCTCATACATATTCACTTGACCTACATTATAGAGCCTCTAAAATTAGCTTCTGCCCAGGAAAGATCCTTCTGCCTTTGAAGTTATAAGGAATGTGTCCCTCCTGAGCCACCACAGGCTCAAAACAGAGCAGAGCGATGCGACTTAGGGTATATAGAGGCAGCAGAAGTGGGCCAGTAGTGTGTGTGTGTGAACAACAATATGTGTGTGTGGATTGCATTTATTGCTGAGGCAGTGTAACACTGACACAGGAGGAGTATGCCACACACACACACACACACACACACACACAGCTGTGCCCTGGAAGCTGAGTACATGAGTATGATAATTACACCCTCAGCTGCAGGAATTAGACTTGCCCCTTAGCTGGTAATCTGCCTGGAATCTCAGGGCTCCATCATGGCCCCACCCACTCTAATCTGGGACCACAAATTAAAAACAAAATCACGTTATTTTCAGAGGCAGCTCAGAGTAATTTACGCCACTGAATCAGTGAAGTCAGACTTACTGCAGGAAAATAATACAAGACGACGATGCGATGGGTTATCTTGGCTTGCTCCACAGCAGTAAAAGCTGGATTTGAAGATAAATGGATCTTAAAAGTAAGACATAATCTGACTACATTCAATTTATTTGAATCCACTGGGCCTAGACTGATGTCTGGAGCCGGTATTGCGCTGTTAAAACAAATCCAATACACTGGTGTATCAGTGGGGTAAAGTCCTTAATTTTATCTACTGTCTACTAGATTATGTCAAACTATGATCTTTAAAAAGGTAGCCTACTGAGGTCTGCTTGATCCAAAACTCAAGCAAACTGAAGCAGGTTGAGAAAATGAGGAGGGCTCGGAGCAGATTTATATGTCTGTGTGCTGCCGTTACAAAGACAGCCAAAGTCAAGAACCCCAAACGAGACAGCCCATTGCCAGCCAATCCACTGTGTGCGAGAGCGTGTTTGTGTGTACACACGTGTGTGTATATATGATCAACAGGGAATCACCCTGTCTCTGCACCAAAGAAGATTAACCCTGCAGATCTGGCACATTCCTCTAACGTCCAATCAAACTGCGTCATCTGATTTATCATCCAATCAAATCCTTACATTGCCGATCCAATCAGAATAAAGCCTCCTTACTTACCCTTTATCTAATGCCCATACACACACACAGATAAATAAAACTTTGCCCTTAGCCATTAAGAAGTCTGCAGCTTTAGCTTAAGAGCATCAGAGACATTACAGTCACATTAAGAGCCATCTATCCAAAGACATTCATGTACATTATCTTTGTCATATTATTAAGTAATTTCTACAGCCAGAGCCCAGGAAATTCTGATCTCCACCAGCATCTTGATCAAGCGGAAAGCTTCTGGTCTGAGACACGAAGCCAATGCAGAAGTCCCTTAAACCTGCATTCTATGTAACGGTCAGCAGGGGGCGACTCTTCTGGTTGCAAACAGAAGTCCGGTTCCATTAGAAATAATGGTAAAATGACCCTACTTCTCAGCTGATTTATTACCTCAGTAAACACTTTCCTGATGAGTTTATGGTCTGAATCGCTAGTTTCATGTCTTCTTCAATACAACATGATGTTAATTTAGTAAATTATGGTCCCATTTAGAGGAAAATGGACCATAAAACAGAGTAAGCTTTAGGGTGGTTAGCCGTTAGCTCCAACCTCTCATCCAAATATGGTATATTTCCAGGCACTTCCTGGTTGCAAAAAATCAACATGGCGTCGCCCTATCGGCCAAACTCGAGGCTTCAAAACAGCAGTCCACAAACCAACAGGTGACGTTACGATGACTACGTCCACTTCTTATATACAGTCTATGGTCCTGATCTGGGTTGAACTACAAAAGCAGTGGGAACTCACTGCGTTTCCATCAAAGGGACCAGGGTCTAAATTTAGTTCTAGGGTCTTTATTTTACCTCCCAAAAGTGCTCAGGGTGTAGTACTGCTACTTTGGGGGTGGGGCTTGCCTTGCAGTGAATTTCTGAATGAGCGAGTAGAGGCTACTGGCTTTAACTAGAGAACGTCAGTTGTTTTTCTATGACTGCTCTTGTCTTTTCCACCGTTGTTTGCAAACCAATAAATCACAATCAACAAATAGCGACAAGTCTCGCCGATGAGATTGTACGTCAGCTTTAAATATATTGCTCGGAAATAGCTGCCAGCGTGCAGTGCTGTATTTACAGCAAACAGCTGATGGAGTTACGCTAAATACTGAGTCTGGAGTTGTTGTTTTAACTTTTTACAGCAGGTAATAAAGCTCGTTAAAAATCACGTTTCTCCGACGCTCAGGCCGACACAGACGTGAGTCTGGCCAGCTGATCTGCAGCTCTTGTTGGCTGGAAATGTTTTAATAACCTTCCAGTCGCGATTTTATTTTTGTGTTGCTTTCTCTGTGCTGGAGTTATTTTAAGAACTTGATGGCTTTATCCAGTTTGTTATTAAATTTGTCCCCTCATTATACTCCCACACAAAAAAGCTGCTTTAATGATCCAGCCTAGCCTATAGTTTGTCGTTATATTCCAATCAAATCTGATGTTCATTTATAAATTTTGCTCATGGATAGTGGTTTCAAATAATAATGCCTGTGCATCGCGTTGTACGGCGTATATGCCTACCTATGGTTAATTTGCCTAATCTTCGCAGGTCTTTAGACCACGGTGGAAATGCACACAGCAATGAGCTGAAGGAACCTTTTAGTTCCTTGAAAAGAGATCTGGGGACTTCAAAGTCCCTGGTACTTTAGGTCGAAACGCGGCTTATGAGTAGTAGCTAGTCCCATAATCTGCACTGATCGGCGTTAGCTAGCACCAGGCTCATCTACTGAACTCCATTACTGCAGCTGGCTGAGCTCCAAACACTCATTACCAAACAAAACAAATCAAGGCTTCTTAACAACTTAAGGACTCAGGTCACCAGTGCGCTCTGCACACCACACACTGCACTTGTGGAAATAAGAATTCTATATTCAACATCTTCTCAACACTGATTACTGCAACTTCCAAGCACAGATGTGTGTTTTGTTTCTTCTTAGAGGAAAAGCTTTTCAGATGGTTTCACAGGAACAAACAGTACGGCCCTCAACTGTCTTTAGTAGATAAAAAGCAGACACAGAAGTGCTGACTGTCACACTTACCTGTACTTATTTTCATAAAAAACATGAGTCATTTCAATATTATCATCCTAAACATTTCACTACAAATACTGCTGTTGAAGCGTTCTTACAGTTCAATCACACAGGATGTTTGTTAGCAGCTTAGGGTGACCTTTAGACGTTTGCAATGTGACTGTTTCGATCACTGTCACTTGCTGTGACAACTATTGTACAATAGACACAACGGATCAGTTTGGCCTTTGTGATTTAAATGCACATCACACATGTTAAGCCAGAAGTACTCTCCACACTTATATTTGGTATATTTTCATGGGCAAAATAGTGGAAAGCAGCGACGCTGCTGGCAGAACGACTCCTGTGTGATCGCATCATTGTAAGACTCCTATATATACACACACGTACCCCCCCCCCCACACACACACACAGTATGCATGAAGTCAGGTAAAGTTTGCTTTAACTAATGCCTTTTTTATTCTTAAAGAAAGCAAACCTCTGTGCTTCATAGGGAAAAAGCAAAATGGCCTCTGCACTCTAGCTGCAGATTTGACTGAAAGCAAATCAACTCAGTGTAACAAACGTCACCCAGCAAACAAGAACCAAAGAGGTGCTGTGTAAGATGCAGAAACAGTATCATGTAGTGGCCCATGCTTTAGCTTATACAAGGAATGTTTTCTTTGCACAAAAGCACAGGCAAACACAGAAGCCAGTTCACAAAGCTTTACAGAATGAAAACATTCATTAGATGGTGTGATCTTTTCTGCAGCCAATCTGCAGGACATTTGACCAGTGTGATTATATTGTGTTCACATTTTGTTTTACATTTTAAACTTTGCAAAATGGGTTTGGTCAATCAACACGTTTGAATCTTTGAGTAGTTCTTTAACACAAAAAAGCCATTTTTGAAATAGCAACTGTTGCAAGGCATAACCGTCAAATCTCACATAGTATGATTGGGTGATTAGTTCATAATAATGAACTCCTCATGGTAATACTTAATGATACTCTGATTCCTTAAACAAGTCTGTTAGTGTAAAATTATTGTCAGTTCATAAATATAAAACTGCATATTAAATGAAACAAAGGTGCAAAGTTTGTATATTTTATGTGTAAGGAATAACATCTCTACAAAGGCCTTTTCGAGTGACTCTTCTTTTTTTACTATTATCACTATTTGCTCACTTGTGGAATTCAAGTCCCTGTTCCATTTTATTTTGGTGTGTTCATTCATTAGAAACAACTTTAAAAATACATCTGACATTTGCAGAGCATTTCTGCCTTGCAGGCTTTGACGCATTTCACATCATGACAAACCAAATGAACACAGATTGGTTGGTTTATATTGGTTAATCAGGCTGCAGCTACACTGGAAACAGTTCTTTTGTTTTACACTGGGGTTGCACAGTATACTGGTAGAGCTAAAGTACCAAGAAAGTAAGAGTTTTGTGATACTGCATGGGGAAACCAAGTTGTATCACAGTCTCTGTAAAGCTTTGGGATTATATACCAGCATACTGCAGCCACACACTGTACCCTCTGCATCACTACTGAGAAGGAAATGACAAAAGAGAGAGGTGGAAAGAAGTCAACATGCATGCCGGCCGGCCACGACTCCTGACGCAGCAAGTGAAACAACATGCATGCTCATTTACGCATGCACAGACCTATAAAGGGAGACAGGAAGATGGCATGCAAGAGAAGAGGAAGGGCGTGCAGTAGTGAATGCGGCGTCACCTTGGTCAGCAGGTGGGAAGGCTTCCCTGCTATGTTTCTCAGAATCAGAGAGGTTTCCCTGTCCAGATAGGAGTGCTTTAAAGACAGAGAGAGTCCCAGTGAATTAATCTGGTGTTTGATTGGCTGGATGTGGCAGTTTAGCAGAAAGCTGTGGTGAAGCAGTGATCAGCAGCAGAAAAACATCAACATCACTGATAAGAGTGGTCAGAGAACAAAACCTGTGAAGGAGAACTGTCCACACATAATAAAGAGATTACAGTAATGGTATAGGTACGCTGGGATGGAAAGGAAACACACATTAACCAACTGTCTTATAAAATAACTAATTTACTTCAACCCAGATTAGATAACTAAGACCATGAGCTGCATGCATGCACTCAAACAGTTATTTTGTGATGCAATGCTTTCATTTAGGTTTTGTAAGAACACTGCCAAAGTCTACTCACGATTGTTTTAATTTTTTCCATAAAGTGGTTTAAAAATTCCTAAAGAAGAAACTTAAATTTTAAATCATGCTCATCACGACAACACGCTTTGTGGACATACAGCAGGCACTTTCTCTGATCAAGAGAGCGCATATCTACACATGGCCTCTGAAGGGTCTTTTAGAAACCTGGAGTTAGGGTTTGCTGCTCGTTACTGGATCCAGAAAATCCTAATCGTGCTTGCCAAATAAAACCCAACTTGTGTTAAGGCAATCTGGTCTATTGAAGCTGCTGCATTGCAGTCTGGTATACGTCCTGATGATGTATGAATACAAACTGCTCTCAAATTCTTATCTTCTTTCTTCTCCCTGTATGGTTATACATAAATTAAACATAAAATTATGAACCCATACTCTAACTACTGACTGGAATTTTACAAGCATGGTTTTATGAGGTTTAATGTTTTTTTAATGACTTTAAGGAGTTTTCTATAACATTTGAACTGCCATGAAATCAAATGTACAAATAAATTTTTTTAAAAGTTTGTGAATTTGGTCATGTCATCAAATTTGCGTCCATAGTTTGTTACGGTTTAATCTCTGGGAGAAGGGTGTGACATAGTGAGACCACAAACTGCACTGGGAAGCTCTCACTCACTGTTTACTCACTGATTATGATGCATTCGGATACAACCAATGGGGAGACATGTGAGGTTGCCCAGTAAAGTCAGTTGTCTTGCTATACTTGACACTACAAACTGAAGTGGGCCGGAGTCCGGTTAACATATCTTTGGGAAATAAAGGTTAAATAATTCAAACAGACACAAGTATACAGTCACTACTGCTTCAGGGTTTACTGGTAGGAAACAGGGCACACATACAGGATTTTAACTCCAGGCCAGCAGGCTACCAGACAGATTTTTATTCATTATTTATATGCTAAATTATTTACTATATTACTCATATTTACTGACAATGTGAATTCCACAGACATGGACCAAATCTGGGCCAGATCATTGAGCTTTATATAATCCCACATACTTTTGATATTCCCACATATTTTGTTTTGTAATACAAATATCAACTTCCTCAAATGACGTACATCATTTTGTTCCAACGAGTGATATTGTTGAAATATGTTATCCATTTAGCGTTGCTAGAAATAAATAAATAAGAACAAATCTACATTTTATTTTCAGATCTGTTCTCGTCGTCAATAATCTCATGAGTGTGTGTGTGTGTGTGTGTGCGCGCGTGTGCTCCAATCACTAGAGACTGTTTTATAGAAAGCATTAGTTGTCCCTTGATAACCACAGATTAAAAAATGATATTTAGGTCAAATACACACACATACACACACACACACACACACACACACGATTACAGCTTTTCACTTTGGCCAAGATCTGACCAACAAAATCCGTGTGTGTGTGTGTGTGTGTGTGTGTGCGTGTGTGTGTGTGTGTGTGTGTGTGTGTGTGTGTGTGTGTGTGTTGAGTCCCTCTAGGACGCAGTAATCAGGAAGAGAGCTGCTATAGACTACATAGGAAGACTTTGTTGGTGATTATGTCTATCTTTCTGTGTGATGTGTAAGATGACTCGCAGGCTGTGTAATCAATGTAATGTCTGTGTAATCAAAATATGTTTAATTCAGTTTCTGCTGTATCTAATTTACATGTATGTCAAGATGTGCTAAGTGGACACAGCTGTGGACTTAAGAGCCTGTTCCTGCTTAAAAATCTCACCTCATTATTTTTTATTTTTTATTTATGATAGATGAGTAAATGTGTTGACTTTATCATCAATGAGTACATGCAGTCATAGGGCTGGAAGTTACAGGTTAACTCACAATATACTATAATTTGATTTTGCACATTATAGAAATGGTCATCAGATTTTTAACATGTAAGGTACATGTTAAGGAAAATCATTTTTTGTATCCTTTGTAAGGCAATTTGCGCTGGGATAATGTCAGCCATAATCTCTACAAAACTGGATCCTGTTTGCTTGTTGTAAAGGTGTTTCATATTGCTTCTCATCCCAGCTAGCTTTTAGGATTTTCTTGTAGTAACTTGCAAAGATGGCAGCGAGCAGTGAACCCAAGAAGAGTCCAGATGGACAACTAATTGTTTAAATTAAAATAGTACCTTAATCTTTTTATAGTGTAACGATAAGCATGTCAGTGGCCTGTTGTTGTTTTTCTTCTCTCTCTGGCACCCAGTTGAATTGGAAAGATTATAGTGTACTGGACTACCAATGTAGCTGAAAAACAAAACACTCTTCTTTTTTCAAACTAGCATTTGTGGCTCAGCAATACTGAGATTATGGAGCTTACATCTAACAATCAATACTTAAATAAGTTAACTTTTATTTCTCCAAACACTTCAATGTGGGATTTACTGAGTCTTAAAATGTTGTTAGTTTTACTGCCCTCAATAGACATTCAAAGTGAACGCATAAAGGAGATTCAAACTGCAGTCCCAGTTTCTAATGAGCTGGACTCAAGGGAGCTGTGCTCTGGGCAGACTACACCACATCCTCTCCTCTAATTCCTCTCTTTTTGTTTCCTCTCTCCTTCTCTTTCTCCTTCTCCCTCTTTCTTTCTCTCTGTGCCTTTAACTTTCCATCATCTCCTTCCTTCGTTCCTTTATCATGTAGTGTCATTTACTGACTCACTCTGGCCTCTCACCTCATTATTCTAATTTTATTCATTCCTTCTCCCCCCCCCCCTCTCTCGACTCTGTAATATCAGTGTTTGCACTGGATGAACTGAAGCAGTAACCCAGTTTCCTACTCACTGAACAAGGTTTGTGTTTGCAGTACAGCTCATTGGGTTTCTTCTTTTGGTTGAGCAAGGCACTAACATTAACAAGGTTTAGGGTTAAATTCCCTCAGCAGCCACCAGTGTTAGAAATGTAAGAGGGATAGCATTTAGGGAGTATAAATGTTTACAAAAATCCTTCATGGTGAAACTTGTGTAATTGTGATGAGCTATTTTTTTGGGGCATTTTATACTGTTGTATCCTGTTCCTGTATCCATTTTGCTAGCACAGCTGTGAATCATTCACATCTGACTATGTCGGTGTTTCAGGGAAGATTATGACCAGGCTTTTCTTTTCAGTGTATTCTGGGACAGAAAAAAACAGAGCAGTTTTGAACATAAAAGAAGCGAGGATGCAGCCTGAAGCAGCAGAAACTGTCAGCAGCACACAGCCGGCAGTAGGAGAAAATGCCAACCGACACAAACCACTGCTGCAGCAAAACCTAAAACAACCTACACTTTCAACAGCAAGGAAAGTGGACTGTTTGAAAGTGGAGAAGAACTGTACCCTATTTGCAGCTCTGGGAAACAACATAACTTGAATAGACTTGATGCCTAAAAACACACTATGGGTCAACGATTTCTCTTTTTGGAAAGTTGATACACAATCTTCTAGTAATATTTTACAATTCTGGAGTTTTAAACATTTAAATAGTGTTTATACGATCAACTAGCAGCGGAAATCTGCTTTAATAACTTTGTGTTGTGACTGTCACATGGAAATGCAATTTTAAATACAGATTGGTCTAAATATGTCTGCATTTGCATCACAACCTCACAAAATGCCACTTGGACAATAGTGCATTGTGACTGAACTCCGCAAACAACTTGCTGAGTGACCCATTCCAGTACTGTGTGTTTTCTAGTATTTTCTTCCTATATTTTAAGTGGAATTATCAGCTGAAGCACATAATCTCTTCATAATCTGCTTGAAATGATAGAAGACTCGGCATAATCCCAGACAGTGGACAGGTTTTAGTGAGGTAGATCCACTCAAAATACCACCAGTCCTGCTGCTAAACACCTGAGTATGAGATTAGCACCGAGGTAGACTGTTGTGATGGCAGTCACCGGTCAACATCTGGTTAAATAAGGAAGGGAAACAGTAAAAATAAATCCTCCCTTCAGGAAGGTGAGAGGTGTTTCTGTTATTTCACCTACTGTCACTGATATAAATGGACAATATAATCCAATACAGTTCAATCACACGGTGGAATAAACACCTCTTTAATACTGTTTCAACAAAAACTGAACATACAAACATACAAATCATCCATTCATTCTTTTGCTCATCAAAAGTGGGGCTTGTACCTCTGTGTTGTGATGAACGTGAATGGCTCCTTCAGCTGAGGGCATAACTGAAGACTGCTGACTGTCTGATTCACTGTGAAGAACACTGTCCAATGAGTCCATGGAAGAAGCAGAGTTAACAGAAACCCTGGAGGCTGAGGTGACGGAGGAGCGCGCGGACTGAACAATTGAACGCGCCTAAAGTGGCACAACAAGAGAAAGAGAAGGGAAATCAGTTTGGAAAACTTTATACTTTACTTTGACATCAAAATTATCTTATCTCTAAGCAAAGTCTAGACATCATGCACCCAAGCCTGGAGTGAACTTTGCATTAGCTTTATGAACAATGTGATAGGATTTATTAATTTTTTTTTTAAAAAAGGTGTCAACCCACTATTTAGTCCACTGAATAATACATGCTGCATGGCTTCAATTTCCTCTAACATCACCATGATCCTGTCTTCCAAAAGGTTTGCTTTTCTCTTTTGGTCCTCATTTGTGTTAGCATACTATAACGGGGAATCACTGGCTGTAGGGCTGTCAACTTCAAGTAATTTGAGATTTTTACAGGTGTGTAAATTACAAATGGGCTTCTTAGATCCTGCATAAGCAATGTTTTTCATGCTCAGCATCTTCTATGAATTGAATGTAAGCACACCATCAGAAATTACTTTGAGACTAAGTTCATGTATAAATCCAGGTCCCAGGTCACACAGACTTTATAGCTCCAAATCCTAAAGATCCTAGTTTAGTGATACAAAATTAAAAAGCTCAAAATACTATAAAGTAATCAACTTGATATTTACCGCATTTTTATTCATGAACTGTGAAGAGGGATCAACACATAAAGAGGCTGAGGTCACTTGAAACTTAGTTTACCTCATGTTCACTGACTGTGCCGACTGATCCTGTGCGTCGATGTTGGCGCTGAGAGGATCCAGGCCGCCGCATTGTGGCTGATGTATAGGAGGAGGCGGAGCTAAGAGAGTGGGATGAGGTCTGCCGAGCAGCTTCATCCATACTGAGAGACGCCTGATGGGTAAGCAGAGACCGAGGACAGCAGGTAAAGGTCAACCTTATCCATCATACAAAAATAACACAAGTGAACACATCTGACCAGGTACGCTGGTCGAAGAGCATATGTGTCATCCCTCACACCTCTGGATTAATTAATCCTTTTCACCAAAGTTGTGGTTGTGTAATCTCACGTAGCAAGGTCTGATCAAGCTCATGGCTGCAACATTAAAAAATGATTTTGATGGTTGATCAGAACATACCTAATTTTATTTCAAGGGGTTCACCTCAGCAAATCGGCACCTCCGCACAGCTACGCTCAGTCTGTCTGTACCGCCAAAGTCCTTTTAGGCAAATCTTGCCACTCGGGCGCCATCTTGGCAACGCCTCTGGTCAGCTATTTCGGACTAACGAGACCAGGCTGCTATCTGAATGAATGGGGAGAGAGCCAGAACTGCACTTGTACTGGTCACTGGGACATAAAAACTGCATGAATCGAATCAGCAGTAAAATCTAATAAAAATTGCTGAAGAAGTTTCACAACTTAGCTCCAAAATAAGGTTTAAAATGCGTTTTTCTGGTTATACTTCTACAATGCTTGCGTCACCACTTCCACATACGCGCAGTAAAACAGACCCTTACGTCAGTGGAACCACACGATTGGCTGAAATATGTTTCCCGCTTTGGCTGTTAAAAGCAGACAATTGGCTTTTTAGCGGGAGGGGTGGGATAACCTCCATCTTTGCCGTTACGGGTTTTCCCCTTAGAGTTGTAGCCAGCCTGGTAACATGCTTCAGGTCAAGACAGTGGGCCTTGAGAGTGGGGGCCTTAAAGAGACAGGAGCATCTACAGCTTGTTTCAGACAGAGGCTGAAATGAAGGCCTACATGAAAGGCCAGTATAAGAGAAAATAATTATTTTTTAAATGCAGTATAAAAAGGTCTCCTTTAACGAAAACTGCAGCAAATTCAAGTATGTAGTGTTAAATAACTGAATGTATTTGAATCCTATTCATACAGTTCTCAGTAAGTATGTATTTAACCGTGTGTTTAGTACTCTGATGGTTGTTTGGAACACTGTCATGTTTCAATGCACCATCGTTTCCTCCATGAAAGTATTGGTTTTCAACCCAGACAATTTTATCTTAACAGGAAAAATAGAGTATCTAAAAAGGTTGCAGCAAAACACTGACCACAGTTGGGTAGAAATCTATTTTTCAACCACAAAAACACTGAAACAAGTTTCCTTCTTTGCTGAGCAGCGGAACAAGGCTCTGCCTCCAGTTCTCCCGGACCTATTTTGATTTGTTTGCAGTATCAAGAGAGCCCACTCTGCCCCTTAATGCTTCAACTTCTCCACACTTCCATGCTTTTGATGAGGCAATGATTGATTTGTCAAGTTTACTTGAAGTTTTAAAATGTTTACCTCTCGCTAACAACTCCCCCCTAAGGCCAAGGAGTCTTTACAAAAGCATTTTTATTGCTTATGTTATAAAAAAAACCTTTGTTTTTGTTGAAATGAATGATGGATATAAAAATGGCACATACATAGATAAGGATAAATGACAAAAATATCACTCACGCAGATTTATTCTTATAAAACACATTTCCACACTAGCACACACCTTCTCCAGCTGGGCAGTGATGTCGTCAAGACTGAAGTTAGAAGCCAGCGCCGGTCTCCCATGATGCCCAGCGGAAGCTCTGATGGTGCCAGCGGGTGAGGCTCTAGTACTGCTACTGCTACTGCTCGCCCCGCTGCTGCCCCCCCCACCACTCACACTGTTACTACTGCTTCCACCACCACCACTGCTGCTACCTGCTGGATGCTGCCTGCCGCTGCGCCCTGCTGGAGGCTTCTGACGGACCTGGAGATGGAAAGAAAGAGTGCAGAAAGACTCGAAACAAAGCTTTTCTGAGACTGAAGAAACAGAAAAGGCATTCCTCATATTTTATAAAAAGAAAGTATTAACCAAAACATTTAAGCTGCCTTAAAACAACTTGATTTGAATAAACCTCTACTTGGAGAAAAAAAAAAAAGACATCTCAATGACTTTCTGCTTTCAATATTCAGGAAATGCTCATCAAGGACAGCAACAAGAAATGTGATTATAACCGATGAATGATGGCCAAAACTCACACTATGAACACAAGCTCATATTCTGTACACGTGTACCTTGGTGTCGGTCAACCCCAGGCGAGCCATGCTGCCAATGCTGTTGGGTTTGGCGTTGACGGTGCTGAGTTCCTGTTCGATCGAGCTAAGATCAGCCATGAGAGCATCAAGATCCACGTTCTCCCCCTGATTCAACGCCTCTGCGGACAGAGAGATATCAGGATGTGAGATGTGGAGGAGAGAGAGACAGGCAGACCATAACAGAGCAGGAGAGGAGGAAAGGAAACCAATCAAACTGCGAGTGAGGAAAGGCATCTGTGTGGGGCTGACCGTTGATGTTGTAGATGGAGAATCTGTAGGAGAAGTTGGCCATGTTGGTCTCTTGTCTGAGAGGAGCTTTCTGCTGTGGGGGTTGCTCAGGGCGGCCATCATCCAGACTCTGAATAGACAGAAGAAGAAGAAAATGAAGTGTGTGCAACACCCATTTCACATTTTTGCATGTTTGTGTGCCAAAAACCCAATCATCCATATATTTTCAGCAGGCTGGGATCAGATTTCATTTGACACAATATTGAAACAATGCTTCTGTAATGATTACAGTACATGCCACAGCATCTGATTTCTTGCAGATTAGCTCTGGACTAGAGCGTGTACCTGTGTGAGTTTGTCGAGCTCTCCCAGCCAGGCTCCAAACATCTTATCCAAGTCCTTGTCCTCCTTATCACTGTCGTCCTCTTCCTCCTCCTCTTCCTCCCTGACCTCCACCTCCTCATCTGATAATTGATCCATCTAAGGAGATGACAAAAGGAGGAAAAGAAAAAGAAACACTGGTTAATTCCTCAATTCCTGTTTCAAGACACAGCATGATCTCTCGGCTCCATCTAGTGGCCAACAGTTTGTGGCACCATAACTGTTCATATTGCATTCTGATTTCACTCCCCTGATTGTCTAAATGTTATCAACATTCATGATCCACAGTTGATGCTTCCTTTTCATTTTGGGGACCCTCTGGCCTTTCCTTCGGGCAGGTTACATCTTTCACAACAAAAACCAAAATGAAAAGACAAACAGAGCACATTTATGCCCCCTGGGGGTAAACATCTAACGGTTAAAGTTCTAAAGATTATCAACATTGTCAGTATACTTTTAGTACTTTTGTATTGTGGGGCGCAATCAACACTGCAGCCAGACCGGTTATAGACCGTCTTGTTCTTTGACCCTGGGACCTTTTGTCTTCACGGTGTGTTATTCCGCATATTTCTGACATTTTGCAGCCATACTGGCTTTGTGCTGAGCAAAAATAAAATAATGTTGAACATATTTAGAACAATAAAAAACACAAAGACTTTATGTTAACATCAGAATGTCAACAACACTTGCAGGAAGACAGAGTGGTCTGTTCCACAGTCTAAAAATAATGGTAAAAATAATCAACATGATTTAAAACAAAAGAATACACGAAGCATGACAAGGAAATTCAGGGGAAAGGTTATGAAAGATTAAGACTGTGTGTGTGTATAAACCGTTTATGTAACCGCACTGAGAACAAGTCAACACACTTTTGGAAAGAGAGTGTGATTAATGATGGCAAAAATTGTCCTTCACACACACACACAGTTATGAAAATATATGTGGCTTCAAATAGATTACACAGCGACAAAGACACACAGCAGCTGTTGAATTCTTCTCTGTGTTGACAACCAGTAGCAAACAGTTTTCCACCCTATACATGCAAACTAAAAACGTAGGCTAGCTAAGTTTTTGAAGTATAGAATGCATGAAAACCTTCTGCACACTGATTTGACCCTGTTATTAAATTTGAAGATAAAGCCACAATTTAACTTAAATGTAATGTTAAAAGTATAGTTAGACATTTTTGGAAATATGCTTACTCACTTTCTTGCTGAGAGTTATTTGCAAGTTACATATAAATGCTGCGTTCCAGGCAACTTGGAAATTTCCGTCCTCCAACTACAAAAAAAAAAATATCTACCCCGACTTCACGAGTAACAGCTGAATGACATCACACAACAATGGCAGCTCCTATGAAAGCACACATAAAACAAACTAAAGGGCAATATAAAGTATATTTCCATGTATTTAAATTAAAATAATTCAAACTATCATATAGTAAAACATGTTCTGCATGAAAATTGATCTATAAATGTTTTGCCATTGTCATTAGGTAGCTGATTACAGTAAAGAATCTCTGAAAGACATCTTCTCTTCAAAAGAGATATTCAATAAAATATTAAAAACGCCAAAACATTTGGAAACATTAGGACACTTACTGTCTTTTGAGGATTATCACTTCAGTTACTTGCTTTCATTAAAATGGACATAATTTTTATTAACACCAAGGGCAGAGCTGAGGTTGCAACTGGGTGTACACCTGACAAAGAGTTTGTCATGGTCAGCTATGTATTTCATTCACTTTCGGCGTCAGGCACCACCATGCACCTGGAACGCTTTGAGGTTCAAAGTCGGATATTTCTACTTGGACATTTCCCAGTTCTGACTGGTCTGGAACGCGGCATAAGATCCAGCCAGGAGACAGTTAGATTGGCTGAGATTAGATCCAGAGGGGAAACTGCTAACCTAGTGCAGTCCAAAAGGTAAAAAAAATATCTGCCTACCAAGCTATTATATATTATTTTTTTTTTATATCTGTACAGAAACTGAAGTGTATAAAAAAACAAGTTGTGGTTTTAAGGGGGATAATGTGCCGAACTAGCCTTTGTTTTGTCATCACCATGAGGATTATTTTTAACCTTTGGACAAAGCCAGGCTTGCTGTCGTCCCATGTTTCCAGTCTTTATGCTGAACTAAGCTAACAGCCTGTAGTTTCATAATATGATATTACAGCGTTCATCTAACTCTCGTCCAGACAGCGAATAAGTGTCTCACCTCTCACCTCTCTTCCTTATACTCCAGTTCTCTTTGCTCGCTATGCTCTCCTCCTCCAATCTGTATTCCATTCTCTAACCTCCTCCTTTTTCCTCTCCTCCACATCGCCACCCAGGCGACCCCAGAGTATCGCCCAGGGCCCAGTGTGCTATTCCAGGGTTGCCGTTTTGTCGTTGCCCCCCTTGTCTCTCTCTGGGGAGGGACAGCCAGCCAACACACACACAAGATTAGAGAGCAAAATGTCACACACCCACATACAAACACATTGAACCCCCCCCCCCCCCCACACACACACACACACAAGCTGAGGAGCGGCGCTACAATTAGATCCCTGTGGTTAGCAAGGTCTGTCATTTAGACTAGAGGATAGGGCGAGTGTGTGTGTGTGTGTGTGTGTGTGTGTGTGTGTGTGGTTTGGGGACCGTTGAGGGACTAGAGGAGCGTTGCGAAAACTCTCACAGCTGCGCTCTTGTACAACAATCTGCTGTTTTCACCCAGGCCAAGGTTGGATGCAGGCCAACAATGTAACCTTTTTTCTTTGCATGCACAATCTCAATGAGAAGAAAATTCACTTCCCGTTGTATCTAAACTCAGCCAGCTCCTCGCATGGAGCTTTGTCTCGGAGTGGAAGAGAACACGGACGACAAAAACTGCTGCATGCAAACCTGCTTCCAACCACATTAATAATGAAATTGTGGTCCATTTTTTAAGGTTCATAATGCATGTGGGTGTGTATGTAATAGGTAATTATTATTATTTATCATCCTTCTACATAATTATATGAATACAAGTTTCTCTTATTATTATAGCCCAATATTAAAACGTATGTCTCAAAGTGCTGTACATATTTGACCAAAATGTGTCGTAGCGTGAAAGCTTAAAGTTGCACTAATCAATATTTTCATACTAATAACTGATCAAATGAAAAGTGTAATATGAAAGGGGTCACTCATAGTGATGACCCCTTCAGGGTAAGTACCCGTCTCTTCCCCTTAAGGAGGATTACAGCAGTATCAAGACCTTGCTGGGAGGTGGCATTCCTGGTGGATCTGCAAGGTGGTTTTGCCAAGTTTCCCAGCTATCTTTGATTTTGGGACAGGAGGGACACCAAGGTGCACTACCACAGGCGGGACTGCCCTCAGCGGACCGAGTTCTCTGTGGGGAGGAACAATGTTAAGTGGGAGCACTGGTGGACCACTGAAAGGTGCTGATGCCACCACTGCGCATCAGAATCAAAGACCTTGTGAAACAATTTGTCAGAGCTCTAGATAAGGAATCGGCAGCTGTCAACAACCTTCAAGACTTCTTCCCTAAGCTGCCTGAGGCAAAGATCAAAGCCGGTGTATAAATGTTAATTTGTATTCATACGTTGCTTCTTTCTGACTTTATGTGAACGAAAACACACAAATTTGCCCATTTTCTTATTGGAAATTTCAACATGTCACTCTCCTGGTCACAAAAGCAATGTTTGTGGGGAATAATAACTTTCTTTACTTCTGAGAGATAAGCAATTAGGAAATAACACTTACTAATCAGGAACAAAAAAGAAAATTTGTTACATGGTGTAATGTAGTTGCAAACAAGTCCTATCTTCAGATCTCATCAACGTGTATTCATGGACACTGCGGTGTCTGCAGAAAAGCATTGTCTGGATGAATTTAACTGTTAGAAAAATCAAACCCAGAGGTTAAAAAAAATATAAAATAAAAGTTAAACATTTTAAAAATTTGGCCATCTCTGTATTCTGCTGGTTAATGTTCAACTGTGTGTCAGATAGCAGTTGAATACACCACCAGAAAGAAAACCAGAACTCTGTTTTGTCAAACAGAGCTGAGACAGCAAGTCATACTGATGGGCTATAAGTGCTGTGCGTGTGTGTCCAAAGTAAACAGTAATTACTTTACTGCTGCAGCCACACTCCTCCTGTCTGTCAGACTGAAACCATGCAATCATACTCCCATCCTTCTTTCCTCCTACTTCTCTTTATTTTTTCTTTCCCTTAATTTCTCTCCCTTCTCCCTTGTCTATTACTGTTTTTCCTCCCCTTTCTCTCCCTCCAAAACCCTTCTCCCTCCTAACGCTTTAAAGAGAGCAAGTTTAAAACTAAACTATACGGGTTTTCAGCAGACACAATCAGCTGCTCCTGTAACCACACTGCAAACTACCACAGATAGGAAGTGACCTTAACCTCAAAACTCTGACCTTTAACCCCTCACAAAATATAGAGTAAGACTGCTGTAGTGTGGCAGAGAGGAGGTGTGGCTCATACAGTGTTACAGGCTATCACACAGGCTATCCAGGGTCCCTGTGTCAACCCGGGACATTAAACTCTAGAGAGGAGGAGGAGCCCTTGAGCGACCCACTGCATCTGTATTGGGCAGCTCCCAGTTTCCCACAGTGCTACACAGAGCCTCAACTGGTCCACTGCCACAACAAAACAACAACAGAGAGGGCTTTAAAGTTCCTTCAACTGCATTCAATATGGCCTATTCCCACGGCTCTATATCAGGACATCACACACACACAGAACGGTATTTTTAGGCCTGGTTGGGTTTTTGTAAAGCGAAGCTATAAATCAGATCCAGAGAAAAAAGAAGCAATGAGTGAATCCACAGAGTAAGTTGAGATGTTTCTCTCTCTCGCTCTCACACACACAAAATAATTTACAGTGCAAAATCTTTACGAGACTTTCAAAATTTATGAGAAACTATTTCCTTCCAATTCCTCAGTTCTTCCATTTGCCTCAACAATAGCTTCAAAAGAAAACCTTCAGTTCTATCTTCACAACAGACATAGAACAGTTTACTTTTTGTATCAACTCTTCTGCCAAAATTACTCTTGCTGACAATGAAGCAAAGCACATCTAACATTACACAACAAACCAAATACATTTACATTTATTCATTTAGCTGACCAAAGTGACTTACAGTTGCTATACATGTCAGAGGTCGCACGCCTCTGAAGCAACTAGGGGTTCAGTGTCTTGCTCAGGGACACAGGTCTCCCACACCAAAGACAGGCATCTTATCTATGCGCCATCACCCCCTGTGTGAAAACAGGTGGTGGCGCATTATCAATCAAATAGATTGATAAAATGGTTCTACTACAACATGTTTTATTTTAGCTCCTCACAGAATTGAGGTTTTGATGTCATCTTTCACACTCAGCTAAAAGCTGTAACTAAACCACACACAGTGTCTTTGTATTCATTTTTGTCTTGCCAGGGTACATAATTAGCCCGAGGAGTCACACTGTGACATCAATTACAGGAGCTAGCCTGTGTGTGTGTGTGTGTGTGTGTGTGTGTGTGTGTGTGTGTGTGTGTGTGTGTGTGTGTGTGTGTGTGTGTGTGTGTGTGTGCGCGCGCCAGGCCATGCGAGGCTGCCAAGTCAGACAGTGATTCCGCAGTGAAACTGTTTTATGCTTGCTGCTCTCTCTTTCACTCAAGACACATGTGAGATTGCTGTACTAGAGTGCTCTAGTCTGGAAATCTAACTCAATGTGTAGACGCAAGCTAGAAAACACAGAGTGGACTTTCAGGATGTTCAAAAACCAGATTTCAAGACCTGGAGTTCATCAACCAGATCAAACACGAGAACAACCACCACCATTCATAGACAAACAACCACTCACACTCACATTCACCCCTAAGGACAATTTTAGAGACACCAATTAACCTAGCCTGCATGTCTTTGGATGGTGGGAGGAAGCCAGAGCACCCAGAGAGAACCCACGCAGACACGGGGAGAACATGCAAACTCCACACAGAAAGGCCAGGGCAACCGGGGTTCAAACCCACAACCTACTTGCTGTGAGGCAACAGTGCTAACCACTGCACAACCACGCTTTGTAAATTCTTTGAGGAGCAAGTAAATCTTCAACAATAAGCATTAAATACACTTCTGACAGACTCTCATCCAAACCAAGCCCTAGTTCATTTAATGCCATTGCCCTGTCACTTTTTCCTCTTCTTATTATTTTTTTTGTTTTTACAACCATACACACAAGCCTCCAACTCTGAAGGTAAGAACAGCATGCATAAACACAGCGAAGACAGATTTCCTGTCTCTGTTACTTCTCTCTAATTCCATTACAGCTCATTGACAGGTACGTCATTCAAAGACAAGACTACGCACAAAAAAAAAAAAAGTCTGACATTTCAACCAACATTATAACATTTGACTTGCTCTTCCTGCAGATTCAAATCTAATTTAAGGCAGCAGTTCTTTTACAGCTGTCAGACATGTCAAAATTGTTAACCTCTTCAACCCCAAAGAACCCACTTGTAAGCTTTGCATTACACATTCTTCGAATTTCAATCGATGGCTCAATAGCAGGGAGGAAAATCACATTGACAAGCCAAAATGGGTTTTCTCTGCTTTGGAAAATGGTCTGCAGTTTGAGTAAATTAGCTAAAATATACAAAACCACCAGAATGCTTTTTAATCAGTTAGTCATCTGTGTCTTATATATATAGGTTGAATGATTCATACAGTAATTCATGACTGAGGTGTTTGGAATAACCATTTAGCTAGTATCGCACAGGAAGAAGCATTGAGAGAGGCAGAGGAAGCAGCCTGCTGGTCCAGCAACAATGATATCACTTCCCCTGAGACTTACAGGAGGATTACATCATTTCCTTTTCGTTTCTCTGCATCATATCGACATCTGCCTCCGTCTCTCAATACAAGGAAGGGAGATTAATATGGAGAAAAAGTGTGAGGCAGGGGTAGATTGTGTACTCTGTGGTGCTCTTGTTTTACTTTGCTCAGCTACGCTGTGCTGTTTTTTACCTACACTGCAATATATAGTGTGTTTCTCTTTGTCTTCTACACAGCTGATAGAGAGATGCTGAATTAATAAACTCACTGCGCACGCGGCCACAAAGGTAGTTATCCCCAGCTTATTATACTTCATTTGGGCTACATAGCATGAAGATTTGTTCAGGTCTGTACCTTTTTGGGGGGATTTTTTGTCTCTGCTTAAGGTAGTGGCACTGTGTGAGTCACAAGCACATACATATGCGTGTGTGTATTTGACCCAGCAGATCCCAAGGGTACTCAGCTGCCGCTGTGTAACATGATGCTGACACACACACACACACACACACACACACACACACACACACACACACACAGCAGTGTGTTCCAGAACAGTTGTATTTTTGCTCCAAAAGAAACAAACAAGAGGCAGCAGGAAGTTGATTCTATTCTAACTGAATGGATGGACGTATTAACTACAGCCCGACCGATTTATCCGCTGGCTGATATTATCAGCCGATATGAGCTAATTGCATTTAATCAGCATCGGCTGTTTATAACGGCAGATATATGACAATTAAAAAAGAAACAAAAAGTCAGATCCTTCACTCATGTCATGGGTGTTTCAAAGTTTGCCCCAGCAGAGGGCGACCAGCTGCAGCACCCTTGATAACAACACTGCCTCACCACAAAAAACACAATCAGCTGAGTGACCGGAGTTTACCAGAGCTTACATGCAGCATGTGCCAAACACGCAGAGGGCTGTGTGAGCGGTGAGTCGGTCTTTTGTCATGTTAATTACATGACTTAAATAGTTATAATAAAAACAGACCCAGTCACTTCTCCTCTCCTGAAAACATTCATGACTTGCTAACCCTCCCGTTGTTCTCTGCCCTCTCCCGGCTTCCTACCAGCTCACAGCAGGTTAATGTCACGGTAGCTGGGTGTTGGAAGCTGCTGACAGACGTAACTGTAGATTTATTCTGAAACAGTGTGTCAGTGAACGGTCCACATTTGTCTCTAGTTCATCACTTCTAAATATTCTCTAAAATCACGTAACATTACAGCAGCTAATGCTGCCCGTTGCTAAATTAGCCACAAAGGTAATGCCGTGTTTATCAGAGGAGGAGCGCTAATGTCGTAATGAGCTGTTAAACTATAGTTTCTGACGTATCCTAAATATATCTGCGAGCCGCCTGTCTGCAGTTAGCCGCCATGTCTGAAATGATTAAACCAGAGCAGACATGTAAATAAACGTGAGCTGAACAAGAAAATAACACAGCTTCCTGTAGCTCATCTTTGTGTGACGTTGTAGATGTGAAACGTTGTAGTCAGAGCCGTAACGGCTCTGGTTGTAGTTATAACGTTAGTTAAATGAAATCTCAAAGTTGCAGGTCCTCGTTGTAGAGTCACGTTGTATTAGATGCATTCAACAGCAGCTCACTGTATCATAGACGGCATGATTTAGACAGATTATGAGAAATGGTTTCTCGTAGCTTTGGTTAGAAGAGTGCTGGTAAAGGGATGAACTAGATGTGAATGTGCTATATTGAAATTATGGCAGATTATGTGTAAAGTGAAATACAAATGCTTATTCTCTCTCTGTTTACAGACAGCTGAAAAGGTTCCATGTTCCAGCAACAAATATTTATTGATGTGCAATTGTTTACATGTTCACTTTTTGAGACTGTAATCTATTTTATTAACATAATCCATTTAGGAAACAGTTTTATAGCCCACATACATACCAGCTTTCAAAATTGGCCTGTTCTAAGTGTAGTTTAAACAGTAAAGGGTTCTACTATCCAAATCATTCTCTAAATCTAAATCTCGGCTCATTAATCAGCACTTATTCACTTTAATATCGGCATCGGCCCCCAAAAACCCATATTGGTCGGCCTCTAGTATTAATAAAGTTGGATATGGTGCAGCAGAGTCATCCTTGCTGCCAATTTGCTCCTGTGGCCCAAAACATTTTCCCCATACACCAGCAGGCTGGAAGTTGAGGCGGTGGAAAAGCGGAGGCACAAGTGCTATTCTCAGATTCTTACCAGCACTGGGGCCAAAAAAGTCAAATTTGGCCTTAGGATGGTGCCAGAGGATAGGTAAAGCCGTCAACAGAATGAAAAGGGTTTATTTTAAGGTTAGCAAGAAATCTTAAAGAGATTCCTGTCCCCTATGTTTTGGCCTAAAGTAAATCTGACTGAACTTTTCAGATCAAGTTCATCTTTTTTGAACTTTGACATGCAAATTCGGTCACTGACAGGCAAAGTGTCTTGGTGATGCTGACCTTTAAGGGAACAGAGAGTCCAAAATGGAGGAGGCTAATGTAGCTTATTAGCTATGTTGCATCATCCACTTTTGTTTTTGTTCCTTTGTTCCCACTACAATTGTTTACCAACTTGCTCTGCAAGTAGGCACAACACCACTAAGCTCAGACCGCCACCTATATTGGGAGGACTGACCAGTAGTGCTAGAGGAAAGGTAAAAGTAGACTCTTCTTCTAAGAAACAGAATGACATTGACATGACATTATATTGCCATTGGAGGAAAATTAGGATATTCTTATTCCTGAGGATGATAGCTATATCATATATTATGGCAATCCACCCTAAAGGTTGTTGAGATATTTAACTCTGGACCGACATTGCAATCCCTGGAGTCACTGTGCTACTATATAAAAGCTAAAATGCTGCAGTCAGTATTGTTCTTCATCAGAATTAGCTTTATTGACACAGTACGTGTACACATACAAGGGATTTGACTCTGGTTCCTTACACAGAAAATACAATACTTAATGAAGACAATTTAGTTATGCTATAGCAACATATTTACTGATACTTGGAGTGCTGCTCTACTAATGCCCTCAGCTTCATTCAAATTAAATTTTATCATGATTAGACATTATTCTATATATTTTTACCGTGCCATATGTTGCCAAACCTATACAGCTCGTATAATAAACATAGAAATATGAGCCACTCCCTTCACAAATGCCCACAACCACACACACACAGACTGTGTACATTTATATGTATACACACACCACTTTGATTTGATCATCAGTACTACATGTGCAGTATATGCAGCTGTGTGGGTGCAGCTACACTCACTCCAAAACTGAATGATAACAGGGCAGCATCCCACACACAAACATACACTCCCTTTAAATTTCTGAAAATACTGTCTGATCATCACAAAAAAATGCAACATTTCCAACTAAGTGTTTCCAAACCTTCTCTCTCTTATCTCTCTCTCTCACACGCAAAGTTACTTCACCACTAGCCTTGGGTACTACTGGCTGAAGATGAAGTTTAATTATGTGTTTAAGTGCTCCATACAAGCTCAAACATGATACAGCAGAGCTGTCAAACACTGTATTTAGTATAAAAACTGTTGCCTGAAGCTTCTTGTAATGCAAATAGGTAAAAAACAAGTGTAATTTTTAAATTTTTTTAGTCTATGCAGAACAAGTGTACACACTATAAACATCTAACTCAGATGATATCTGGAATGATGCAAATAAAAATAATTACAAATAATTAACGATAAACTTTATTTATAGAACACTATTAAGCTAGTTCATTGACCAGGTACTTAAGTAAGATTGTCAAATGGTAATGTTACTTCTGCTTGAACAATTTCTAATGGGAGTAATTGTACTTTTACTTGAGTATAGATTTCTAGTACTCTTCCCAGTTATACTGCAGATTAGTAACAGCAGACATGTGAAATGTATATGTATAATTACATGGTATGTGTGTCGGTATCACATACATGTAGTTTGTAAGCAAACAAACAAACAAACAGCTGGGGGAAATGGCTCTATAAAGAAATCGGATCTTGGATTCAACCTGGCAACTTTAAGGAGATGAATTTAAGTTATTACTGTAGGGTTGTGTTAGAGGAAACATTTTAGAAAAAATCTACAATGAATAAAGCAGTAATATGCATTACATTTGTGAATTTTTATTTTATTTTATTTTTTTTTTTAAACAAATGGTGCCCAGGGGCATTTCCAGGTCTCTTGAAACATTGGAGGCTTAGCCCAGCCCAGAAATCTTTCATGTTTTCACCCTCCCCGCTGCCGCCTACCCAAAGTAGGCCTACGTCTATAAAGCAACAGTAAATAACCTCAGCAACTCAATCAATTGTCTAATTTTCTGTTGCTACCTTGTTATGCCAACAGTCAAACTGAACTTTATACCCACTTTATCTCTAAGTCATTGAGCTACATTTTAATTATTAATTATCATAGGCCATATAAATACATTTATGATTTTTATAATTACAACTGATAATAATTAAAACTGATAATATTCTGGGGAATATTTTTGCAGAATAATATTTTGAGACAAAAGTCGTAATATGAGAATAAAATCACAATCTGACGAGAATATAGTCATAATATTTTAACAAAATCTACCCGCCCCACTGCTGTGCATTACCCTGCGTGATTGCTCTGCTGATATGGTAGTAGGCTGCTACTCCCTTTAGACCGTCTGACAGACACAGAGCCCGTCTGGGACTGTAGGCCTACTCGATGAGACGAGAGCACTGCTCTTCATCAGAGGCGGAAACACGAAACTGAAAATACTAGTGATCAGACAGAAATCTCACCACACATCCACACAAACGTTTACTTCAGCACCTTCAGCATTTGAAGCTCACAGCCGTTTCAGAGGGAAACATCCTGGAGCAGAGACAAAGTCCCAAACAGAGCAAAGCGTCTCTGAGCGAGTGGGACAGAGACACAGAGCGACAGGTGTATCATGTTATTCTCTCGCTACTTTGCGGCGGACTGTTTGTGGTGCATATACATTAACTAGACACTGACTGACAACATTTATATCTAAATGTTTTGATTACAGTTTTGTTAAGGACAATTCAGTAGTCGCTGAATGAAGCAAGCAAGGCAAGCAGTAACGGTGAGGGGGTCACGTTAAGTGAATTTCAAACAAAATGTTCCAATATTACTGAGAGTACCATTTGGAAAATATTTTTGTTTGTATTATATTGGGGCTACAGTCACAACATTCAGGGCTAAAGCCCCAGAAAAATTAACAGGCGACGTCGATGATGGTGCCTATCAGACTTTGATAGGAAAACTCTGATCCATGCTACTGTCTCAATAGCACTGTTAGCATTGATGGTAGTTTCACTCTCATTGTAAGCAATATGTCTTCAACATGCAGATCGTATTTTAATTGAATATTTTACACACTCACTGCTAACATGCATTTTTAGGGTTTTTAGGTATTTTTAGGCAATCATGAGGTTAAAATATTTTTGGTAAGCTTCTTGGTTTTAGGAGACAGCACATCCAACACACAAAGGATCACATGTCACTTTCGACTATTAATACCCAACCTCTGCAGGCTGTTACATAAAATGACATGCCTTCTGACTTAAGTGTCCAGGAATTATTTTGTGCTAACCACAGATTTATAATTTTGGCACTTAAGAGTTGGCTATGGGTAAAAGTTGCCACAGAGACATTTAGTTTTCCAGAGAGCTCAACAGGGATGAAACACAAATCTAAAGAATACAGAAGCCTGTAAAAGTCTGGGAGTGATTATTTATCATAGTCACTACAAGAACATTTTGTTTGGAAACCTCTACATAGCTTTCTAACCATCAGTTGTGCTGTGTGCTGCCTGATTTTATTTATTTATTTTTGTTACAATTGGTTATATATTTACGAACTGAATCAGAATAAGTGACATAAATACAAAAATATCGTATGCTACACTAGTGGGGTAATAAATGTTATACAGTATGTCTGAACCAGATGTCAGCCACAATTTTTCCAAACATTTACAACCAGTTTAAATATCATTACAGCCAAGAACTGAAGCAGGATGGCTCAAAAGGTGGTCTGCAAGTAGCTGTAATAAAAGACAGTAGTGGCAATCTTAAATTCTGTCAAAAGCTATTTCATTTTTGGAATATTACCAAATACACTATGTGGCCAAAAGTATGTAGACATTATACCCATACTTTACATGATTGTTGAACATCTCAATCCTATGGGCATTAATCTGCTGCTATGACAGTTACTCTTCTGGTTTCAGGATTTCCATCAGATTGTGGACCCGGCTACAGGAATTTGCTCCCATTCACACACGTGAACATGAGGAATGTAGGCTGCTGATGTTGTGCTGTAAAGCTTTAGTTTTTGTTCCAGTTCATCCTGAAGATGTTGAGTGGGGGTGTGCATCTTCACTGGTCTCACGATTCGATTATCAGGTCAATGATTCGCTACGATTCGATATCTCACCTCAAAGGTGGGAATTTCTAGGTACCTCATCATGATTATGAGAGCTACGATATGATTGTAAAATGAATAGGATAAAGATGTATTTTTCTCACTGTGTGACAAATTGGTACTTTAAAAGCAAAGTATTTGTAACAATCCAAACAACAAGGAATAAATATGCAGTCATAAGAGATGCTAGCTAGCACTATCTGCCTTCACTTCACAACAGACAGACTGTAATTAACAGACACACTGTCCGTTTACAGCCAGACTGAAACGTAGCGCTCATGTTTTCCTCTTCTCCGCTGCTTTCACCGTCACCTACTGCCGCCTATTACACAGCTGTCCTTTGAAGAATGAGGAGAGGACGCTAGCTAAGCGCTACCGTGCTGCACAGTGCGTAGGTAAAAATCATTAGCGTTAGTTGCGCATTGATTTTATTGATCATGTGAAAGTTTAGTAGTTTAGTAGTAGTTTAGTTAAACCGCTAGATAATCGATTATTGAAATTTGTGAATCAATTGAGAATTGTCCAAGTCCGCATCGTGATGCATCTAAAAATCAATTATTTTCCACACCCCTATTGTTGAGTGGGGTTGAGGTCAGGGCTCTGTGCAGGCCAGTCAAATTCTTCCTAAACAAACTAGGACAGGGGCATTGTCTTGTTGAAACAGAAAAGGGGGTTACCCAACCTGTTGGAACAAATAGTTGTCTAAAATATAACTGTAATAATGCTGTATCATTAAAATTTCTCTTAATAGAAGCTGGGCAGCCCAGCCCAAACACAAGACATAGACAAGGAGTATCCAAAAAGGTCCACATACTTTTGGCTATATATTGCGACAGAAGTGGTACACAACTCTGTAAAGCAAACACTATAAAGCACATACCAGCACACATAAACACAGAACAGACGTTTTCACATGTGACAGTGAGGTATGAAATGGTAAGAGTGGTGTATTGCTGTTTACCTTTGGTCTGCTAACTCAGTGCTCAGTCCAGCTCAAACACGGCACAGAGTGGATGAATTCAATCACCCTGCAGAGACCAAGAGAGAGAAAATGTATTATTATACATGATCATATTTCCTTTAGACAGACATAGAAGCAAACACACCGTCTTCCTTCCTGCTGACAGCACCATATGAAAACCACACTGGGCTTCCAACAATTGTTTTTTTGGTTAGGGTGATGGCTAAATATCTGGGGATTGTAAATATAAATAGTTTAAGAGAACACTGTCATTTTGGCAAATACACATTTGACCCAGAGACAGAGGAGAATGCAAGTTCCATCTTTGTGAGTCCAGCACTGATAGCCATCCATTACTTACCTTGGCACAAAGACTGAAATCAGGGGGAAACTGTTAGCCAAGCACTGCTCTCCTTTACAGCCACCCTCTATGTCTTATATTTCTCATTCATTTTCCTTCAGTGAGTCTCTCTTGGACTGCATTTGCAAACTCAGCTCAAATAGGTGACATTTCACAAAATATTCACAGCTCATAATGTCAAAACGTCAACTAGGCAGATTCAATCACGCTATAGGCACGTCTGACCTTTTTCGGGGGTTTATACACAAACACAGTCAGCTAAGAAAGTGTGCGTGTAAAAGTTAAATATGTGTATGTCCGAGGGAGTGTTTTGGTAGTGTGCCAAGCTGTGACATGGATGTCTGTTTTGTGTCTGTCCTCCTTCTACAAACTAACCATGCCATACATACACACAACAATGTCTACATACACTGGAATATTACACTGTTCTGTTCCAAACACGCACAGACTCCAATCCTTGCTTGCATAAGATCATTAGCAGCTCTCATATGATCAGTAGCTGATGGCTGAAACAACAGCACCACTGTTGTTTGGTCAAATACACAGTTATCTGCTCTCTACCGGCGTCCTGCTCATGGGTACATCAGTACATCAATGTTACTCAATAATGGTCCCAGTGCAGACCATCAAACCCAGTCTGGGGGGTTCAACCCAGCAACCGTCCAGTGACAATCCTGAACATGGACAGCTGACAGCAACGTGCAATATTTTTAGAAACAATGCTGCTGTTGTTACTGTCAACAAATCTCACAGGCCTTCCTTCATTGTTGTCCAGAAACTATTGCATAACAAAAGTGTCCACTGCTCAGCCTGAAGGGCTTTCCTTGGTAATGGAAAGATCATACATGGATACAAAGAATGGCTCTTCTGCCCTCACAATGCGTCTAAGTGCACAGCTGTGCCAGCTAAACACACTTCCACTGAAGACTGAAAGCAGTGGCTGGCCGTTGAAGGTTTTTACTGCAATAAACATTGAAAACTATGTTGGATAAAACGCAACAAATTTGAAGATAATGACTAAAAACCAGAAGAATATAAGATATCACAAACAAGAGATTGAAAGAAATGTTCCCTTCAATGCTCATTATTACAGTTTTGTATTTCTCTGTAATGTTTTACAGTGTTAACAATTTTATTATAACATTCTTTCCCAGCACTGGAATTCAAACCATTTAAAAAAATATACAGTACTGTTTCAGAAAATGGACAAGTTAATAGATTTATTTATCAATTAACAAAATGCAATGAGAGAGAACAGAAGAAAATCAAATAATCAGATCAATATTTGGTGAGACCAAATATTAGGTACACTAGATACACTTGCACAAAGTCAGGGGTTTTGTAGGCATATTGCCAGGTGTGTGATTAAACATTTTTACCAAACAGGTGCTAATGATCACCTATCACCTAAAACTGAGTGAGGAACAGCCAAACTCAACTAACAAGGTGAGGTTGCTAAAGACAGGTTACTGTCAAAAATCACACACCATGGCAAGAGTGAGCACAGCAACAAGACACAAGGTAGTTAAACCGCATGAGCAGGGTCTCTCCCCGGCAGACATTTCAAGGCAGACAGGTGTTTCAAGATCTGCTGTCCAAGCTGTTTTGAAGAAGCACAAGAAAACATGCAACACTGAGGACCATATACGCAATGGTCGACCAAAGAAACTAGAGGCTTGAACTAATGAATATTAGTCTAGGAAAGTCTTTTGTCGGGGGGCAGTCCTAATTAATTTACTAAACATTTACCATCCAAAAGAGTCCACACGTAAAGAGTAAAATACACAACTTTAGTTAGACAAAGAATAAATTAGTAGTTACCTAGAATGTTTAGAAGTGAGACGGCTAGTACGGTTAGCACAAAACAGATCACATATCAAAGCTCCACAGCAGTCACAAAATAGCAGTAAAAAATGAGCGTCTGCAGATAAAGGCCTGACATCTGTATTTATAGAATGGATAGAAGCTGCTTCTATACAGATCTGTTGGTGGATGTAATAATGTCAGTTAAACTGCTATGGATCTGACACTGAGTGACGGTGGCAGAACAATTTGCTCCCTCCATGATCTGTTGTACTGAATGTATCCTTCCTTAATGTGGTAAATTTCAGTTGGACTGATGTGGTTGTGACATATAGCTTTACACTTCCATCTCATTCCAGGAATTCAAAACTGATGCGTCATTTAAAATACTTCCTCATCACTCTGTGTTGCAACCGATTACTTCACAGGAAAGTATTAGAAAAAATTAACTAATCAAAATAGCTTGTGGTAGACCATCTGTCCTCTGTAAATATCTCTAAGGGTTTGGTGTGCTGAATGTCTTTGATTGTGGGTTAATCATAACCTCTTTGTTCTATAAACATTATTTTGCAGTTAGCCACTCCTTATGAATACCACTGATTCAGAGTTTCCCCGATATCTTTGTAGATCATCTTTCCTGAAAATATTTTTTGGCTCTTTAGTTTGGGGCTGTTCGTTGTCTTTTGTTGTCTAGGATTTACAGCAAACAGATGGATGGTTTTACCAATCAGTTGGTCTTTCAGAACCCCAAAAACACAGACAAATTAAATCAAAACGATTGAGAATGGCAACTTTATGTTGACCTTGCCCCCTTCGCAAATTGGAAAACCAAAAATATTGTCACTCATCTTATCTTGCAAATATATTTTGCGTGAATATGGTAAATGACAAACATTACTTTTTAGTCTCAAACAATGTTTTGGTAAAATGGCCAAACTTGGATTGTGGGTATAATGCGGCCTGCGTAGCTTAAAGTTCTTTTTTAGGCTTGTAACTAACAATTGTTTTTAATATCAATTAAACTGTCAAGTATTTTATTGAAGGTTGATTGATCAATCGTTTGGTCTAAATATCAGCAAATATTGAAAAATACCCATCACATATTCCTTGGTGATATCATCCTATGTCTTGTTTTGTCTGTCCAAAGATTTTTACTTTCTAATAGGACAAAACAGAGAAACACCTCATCTTAGCGAAGCTGGAACCAGAGAATATTTGGCATTTTTGCCTACAAAAAATAATTGTTTTTCTGTCGATCAACTGATCAAGTAATTGAAGCTGTAATACTTCTGAGATCTTCTCATGGTACATATCTTCAGATTTGAGGGGAAATATCTCAGTGTTGGGTCCTCCATCCATCCATCCATTGTCAACCGCTTATCCTGCTTACAGGGTCGCGGGGGGCTGGAGCCAATCCCAGCTTACATTGGGCGAAACACGAAAGTGTTGGGTCCTATTTTAATTAAATATCCTTTTTCCCGTGCTTACAAGGTCTGATTTTTAGTTGGCTTTCTTGTCTTGGTATGTCTTTTTACTTCTGAGTTCATCTTCTCCTGGTTAAAAAAATAAATGTGTTTCTAATATATTTGCTGAGGCTTTGGTTCTCCTTCCCGGCAGATTGTTGTTGCCTAAGAGGGTGTATTAAAGGGTATTACGAAACAACATGGACTGCCAAAACAGAGGCTTTAAAACCTCGGCCTGAAAATAATAGCTTTACCTCTGCATTATTTCACGCATGATGAGACTTGGACATCTAATTTAAGTGGACTGCACAGTTAATAGTGTGTATAATTGTCAAGATTATACTTTCCACAAACAATATTAAGTAATTGGCAAACTGGGAAACATTTAATTTAAATCATAAAGAAATTGTTCCAACATTTCTAACGCATTGCTCTATCAGTTTGATTCTTCAAAGCATTAAGACAATTAATGACATCACAAACATACATCACTTAGTAACCATCCACCCACATCTTATTTTATTTTGAGTTCAGTATTGCTGCGCAACATCTTATTATGCGACTACAATGTGTCAGCAAGAAGTCTGACCAAGTTTCAAACAATACACAATAAGTTTCAGACCACTCATGAGTGTGTTAAGGGTTGTAGTTACAGATTATGTCCAGAGCTTTTGGGGTTAAAAACAGCAGAGATTCAGCACAGGAAAAGGAAGCTGACACTTCAAAGGCCAGCAGTATACTCCAACTAAAATCAAGTTTGCCCTTTTAAAAATTCTTATGGCATTGCAAGTAAATGCGACTCCAAATCTGATCACCTAATTCAGTCCAGACTTGAAAAGATGTGCATAAACAAGACTGCTGGCCATCACAGTTTAGTTACACAATTTATCACACACCATTATTCAGAACTTAAATGAAAACATTATGTGATTATGATCACATATGACAGACTGTGTCCAACACCAAAGCTACTCAGGGAACTGCAAAGAATCCTTTTAGAATTAGGCTATTTTTTAAAAATTGGGTTAATGTTACATTAATACTGAAGCTGTAACTAGTGCAACGAGTGCAAGTTTAAACTGGTCACGCTGTAGTCCCGTGCTCATACTGGGACTGTTCACTCAACACCACATAACTGGAAGATATGAGTTCATTTGAGCCTGCAGGATATAAACTCTGTGCATGTGTATTACAGTGTTTGTGAGGACATATTTGGCCAGTCCTCACTACTTCAAAGGACTGTTTGAAGGTTAAAACTTAGTTTTAAGGTTTAGGTTGGAATTAGGCATTTAGTTGTGACGCTAGGGGCTTGGGGACGCATTATGCCCATGAGGGTCTTCGCGAGTACGGAAAGACAACTGTGAGAGAGATTCTTGCAGCTGAGAAGTTCAAGGCATAGGAGAGTTAGATAACCCCCCAATGCACCTATTTAGAACAACTTGTCTCTTGACAGCAGACAGTTTAGTCTACAGCAGCTCGAGGTCACAGACATATAGAGAGACAGATTGACATTTTAAATCACTTACTCCATAGAGTATCTCTGATGCTGGATCACTATGAATAGCATTCAAAACATCAGATGTCGTTACTGATGCAAATTTAACAGAATTTACTATGCCAGAGTCAGTGCCTTGCTGCTGAGCTGCAAGAAGTAATTACATACTGGTCTGCTTGGTAACTAGATAACACACATACTCACAGCCCACCTAAAACAGCACTGCCTACTTGCAGTGACACTACACACACACACACACACCCACACCCACACACACCCACCCTCGGGTTAAGTCTGCTGCCTGCTTTTTTTATTTAAATGGGGCACAAGCTGCCAGCACTGGAGGGCAGAATAAATGGAATATAATAGAATTGGTACTGCTCTGTTGGCAGTGCAGTGTGAAATTCAGTGTTGTAAATCAACGTTTGAATAATGTCGCTTAACAAGGGGAAAAAAAATGAGAAATGAGACCTAATGCTAACAAAGCTATGATTTAAAAGAAACATGTTTGACTTGGTGACAGCTGGGTGTCATCTCCAAAACATCAGCTTTTCAGGAAGTAAGTAGATGCTCTCACACTGTTAGGGCATTTCCTCTATTTCCAATCTGGCATGGGGGTTGCTGGTTACTTTTAGCTGATACATCAAGTTTTTAGGGTTAGGGTTAGGTATGTATATGCCAGGTTTGCATCTCTCCATAGGCTGACAAAGTATATAAATAAGTTTGGATTAAATTAATTAATTAAAATATTAAATAGTTGCCTGCATGACAACACATGTTCGCCACTTAGGCCATTGTCAATTACAGCTAAACTATTAAGAAATTATTATCCAGCAACAATTTTATTGATTTAAATGTTTGTTTTTTGTAATTTTGCCAAAATGTGAACATGATTTTGTCTTCTTCTTGTGTTAGAGAGTGGGAAAAAAATGGAGGTCTGGGAAACTGTGATGGGCATTATTTTCTTTTTTCCCCTACTGCTTTCTGATTTTATAGAACAAATGATTAAAATCAAGAAAATAATCCGCAAATTAATTGATAATGTCAACATAGTTTGGGTAAGGGCAGGAAACTTCATGTTTTGAATAAATGGCATATCACAAGCCAGGGTGGCAACCCCTTGCTGCAAGGATGGAGCGAGGTGGCACTATAAAACAACTAGTAAAACCACCTCAGTCTGCATCCACACACTGAACTCTGATGGGTGGCAGCTAATTGTGAAAACCTTTGTTAAGTCTTGGAGTTGAGAACACAGTTTCAGAATGACCAACCTGATTATGAGCCCGCACAAAAGCCTTTGAAACCAAGGTGTTAAGAGAATCCTTGTAATCACCATTCTCACACACACACGCAGTATTGCTGCAGTAGAGTCGGTCGCACTGCAGAACTGTCAGGCAGAATAACAGCACTCTGCTTAGCTGCTTTGACACACACACACACACACACACACACACACACACACACACACACACACACACACACACAGAATACCATCTACGTACAAGGTCACTGAGCTACTGGGTTAAACCACTGCTAAGGGGAGGATGAGGAGGACGAAGAGCAAGAAAGACAGTGAGGCTGCAAGGTTGACTGCATCTGTGTCTGTATCCAGCGTACACTTGAGATTAGGGATGCACGAGATTGGATTTTTGCCGATATCCAATGTGCCAATATTTTGCAACTCATTCTGGTCGATTGCGACATCGATATTTGCACGTATTTTTTCCACCTAACCGCAGAGAACATCAAGTCTTTCCTGTATTGGAATGAATATATTATTATACCTAATCTTATCATAAAGACTCACTGGCAGTGAATGTACTCATTAACTGTGCAAAATAAGAAAACTACTGCTGACAGGTTCTTTTATCTGGTACCTGTTTTTCTTTCTTCTTCTCAAATCTGTCATAATGATCGAGATGACTGCTCTTAACATAGGCAATTAAATTTGTGTTGAAGGAATGCGATTTGGCTCCTCCTTGCATGACTAACGCAAAGCAATCATTGCAAATAGCAAATTAAAGCGTCATCTTATCTGCCTATAGGCTGAAATTTTCACCGTCATCACCGTATATCAATTTTCATGCCTTTATCAGTCAACACCAATGATGTGCCGATATGATCGTGCATCCCTTCTTTACATTAGGACAAAACACAAAGAAGGACCCAGTGGTCTTGGATGATCGGGTTTTACGGTTTTACGGGTCAGTCAGTTAAGCCCTAGTGGAGATTGATGTGTGACTGGATTCAGAAAAATCTAGTATAGGTAAAATGCTATGTTCAGGTTATTAAGAAAATCGGACTCCATCCATCCATCCATCCATCCATCCATCCATCCATCCATCGTCAACCGCTTATCCTGCGCACAGGGTCGCGGGGGGCTGGAGCCTATCCCAGCTGACATCGGGCGCAAGGCAGGGTACACCCTGGACAGGTCGCCAGTCCATCGCAGAGAAAATCTGACTATTATAGTTAATTGGAAAATGTACTGCTTTTCTCAAAGTTGAATATTTTCCAGTAGAATTTTTGCTCTCAGTCACTATTTTTATTTAATACGTACCATATATTGGTGGCCATGTTGATGAAATTGTTCTTCATTTTGAGAAATATGCTGAAATATATGTCTTGCCCAGAGTTAGATAAGATTGATACCACTCTCGTCTCTGTACAGTACAAATGAAGCTACAGCCAGCAGCCAGATAGCCTAGCTTTGCATAAAGACTGTAAACAGGGGGAAACAGCTAGCCGTGCTGTGTCCAAAAGGAAGCAAGTGCTTCCTACCAACATATTTTTTCCCCACAGGTGGGAGTTACAAACCAGATAATTAGTTGCATGGAAAACACAAACGTCATCTTATATTTGCATAGAGATAGTCGATTGGAACATGCATTGATTCATATTTTATTTTGCAGAAATTCACTAAAACTTCCAACAATGGATGAAAACAATGCACAAGATAAACATTTTTCTTGATTCAAAAGAATCAGTCTAATATGGTCAGAATCAATATCCATATACTGGGTAGTCTTTTTTGCTCCATCTATCAGGCCACCCCAAGTGTCCACACCGTGAGTCAAACACCCACAACACAGCTGACATTAAAAACAACCAAAAATCCCCTAAACACACCAAATTTAGCTCCCATTACACAACAGTGGTTAAAGAGTAGGATTTTCCTTTTATACACACTGTGACACCCAAACTCACAGTAAAAAAGAAGTAAAACTTTCCACTCCCATCTGTCCTCAGCTGAAATGGTTCCTGCCAGAAACAACATTTACAGTAGGAACCAGTGACTACCTTTTCAACATGAGAGAGTAACAGGAAGAGTGAACAAATACTTACAGAAAGTGTGTTTTGTGGGTGTATTTGTGTGTTTTTTTATGCACACATAGTACCAGTCAAACGTTTGGACACACCTTCCCTTTGAAGTAAATGGAAGGGTGTGTCCAAACTTTGACTGGTACCGTCTCTGATTTTTGTGTATAAATGCTGTATTCATTAGGTCAACTTTTAGAAGCCATACAGAAGGACGGACACACACACACACACACACACACACACAGAACAATGTTCAGTAAGTGATCTCCTCTGAGCTCTGCTAGTAGTGCAAGACAAAGAGGAATAGACGCGTAATAAGTATTCACTACTGAAAAACCTGCTCAGACACATTTACCCTTACACAAAAATGACACACACTTGTACAGAGTTATGGAGCTAATCATATAATGACAGTGCAGAGAAGGAGTGACTGAGTCTGACTCAGGTAAAAACCATCAGACCAGCTCCAGTTCTAACAAGTCATCAGCTAAGACTGTGCCAGGCCCAGCTTCACCTGCCATAAAGAATTAAACTAACGCAACTTGCACTTCATAAAACGCCTCTTACACACCAACAGCATCAGTCTGTGGCTTGCAGTGTAAGTTCATTTTATACCGTATTGAACGCTTCACTCCTCACCTGTTCTGGCATGAATTTAGATTTACCCAGTACCTGACCAGGAGTGTCAATATGTCTGCTCAAATTCAGGGTTTAGTGTCTTGCTCAAGGACATGTGGACAGGAGGAGCCCTGGGGTTCAAACCACCAACCTTAAGGTTAATGGGCAAACAATGTTATACAGTTACAGTCATCTTGCATGCTTCCAGACTTCGGAGCTGCTGCCCAAATCTGATTTTTTTTCCTTCCAGTAATTCAAATAGGTCTGGTGCTCATTTACATCCGTTTTTTTGGTTAGGAAACTAGCCAAGCCTATTAGGACTTTATAAGTAAATAGAAATCCAGTCTGATCATGCTGCTTAACAGTCGCCTGCTCCCGAGTTATAATTCTTGCTTGCAACTCCTACTATGAATCAGCTGAACTGTAATAAAGATAGAAAAACGTAGAGAAGCACGGTCCTACTTTTGGAGCTGCTTTAAATATCTGGATATAGAGTCACATCATCAGCTCTATACACTTAGCCAGTTTTCCACAGGAAAAAGAAACATACACTTAACTGCTAAACAGGGTATGAATGTAAAGTATATCTGGGTTTTTTTTTTAACAGTCGAGGAGTTTTGGGCAGACTGTTGTTTGCTGAGAGACACCTACACAGTAATTGCTGAAGTAGGCGATCATATTCCTCATTCACTTTCCATCCACACATTTTTCCAAACCAGTCAGAGGATTTGAGTTGGCAACCCTCCAGTCATAAGCCCAACCCACTTGACTTTTTGCGCAGATATTTTGTGTTCAATTTCCCAACAGAAAAAGTAAATTATGTCCAGTGATTTCTGTATCTCAGTGGGCTACAAGTACAGAGACTGCCATGATTGGTGTAAGTCTGAACCATGACCTCTGTCACAGCTGATCCCGTCTTACAGCATGGCAGCGCTCTCTCTCCACAAGACAGCAGAGAGAGCCTCGCAGTATAAATCTACATCCACACTGCTTTGATTCACGTTGAGACAAAAGTCGGCAGACAGAAAGAAGGCTCGCATACTTTCCATCTCTACTGGAGAGCTGACTTTATGTAGGAGGTAGCTGTGGTTTGGTCTGGACCTGGTTCACGTGTGAGTGTTTTCACATACGACAAAGCCAGCACAGAAAAACAGTAACTGTTCCAGGTCTACTCCAAGCCATAACATTAACACACATATCCAACCACACACACACACACACACACACACACACACACAGGTTCAATGCCAGTACTTTTCTGTCGTAGTATGAGCAATGGAAAACCGGCTTACAGTATCAACAGTTTCTTCAAGCCAACAGACAACCACCACACACACACACACACACACACACACACACACACACACACACAACTTACTGTCAACAGTTACTTCAAACCAGGCTAACCGACCAACCGGCAAACCCCAAACACACTCTCACACGTTGTTTCGCCCTCTCAAAGATACACACACTGCCACACACATTTTATAAAAACATCATCTCCTATAAACATCAATGACACACATTAAAAGGCTATGTGGCCAAGCTAATAATTCTACCAGTGGATTATCTGTTTGGCTATGTCCTTGTTTGGCTCTGATTTTCTCTGTGTTGGCACATTTTGTCATAACGGAGTGATAAAAAATGTGATGTACATAAATGTGACAAACAAACTACTAAATAAATAAATAAATGTGCATAAACTTGAGCAAACTACAGCAAATAATACTCCAACAGCATAAAAAAGCACAATGTGGAAGCTAACAATTAACCCGCTAGCAAACAAGGAACACTCCAGTGCTAGTCAATCAGAATAGCTCTCTCAGCTTACTCAGTCTCTAAACAGACAATTAGGCTACAGAAATTATTCAAGAAAAATATTTGTTCCATCAATTCCTGTATCATCACCTTCCACAGACAATAAGCTACAATAGTCCTCCATTTTGGACTCTTTGTTCCCACAAAGGTCAGCACTGTCCATTGTAGCAATTGTTTGCTACTGGTCAACCAAAGTTCACCAAAGCCGAATTTGAAGCGAAAATAAGCCATTCTGTGTTATTATTTCTTTTTACTTATTGGCCAATGTCTGCGTGGACCCCAGGAAGAATAGCTGTTGCTTCGGCTACAGCTAAAGGGGATCCTAATAAATGAAATGAAAAATATATGTGCCAAGCTAATAGCAGCTGCAATAAACTTACAGTATATAAACTAGCTCCACCTAAACCTGCCTGCATGAGTACTTTTACTTTTGACACTTTCTTAATAATACTTCTGTACTTTTACCAAGGTAAAATTTTGAATGATGGAACTGTACTTCCAATGGATGTGAGCCATGTCAAACACAAATTTCCTTTGCCTTCTGATGGCCAAGAGTTTTCCTGAATTTGAATATTAAGTAAAGGATTTGAATGCCTGTTCCTCCACTTCTAAGGCAGAATGTCCGTGTAAACTATAAACTTTAAAAACAAAAGGAAACAGAGTCCCGATTCCCAGCTGCACAGCCTGCCCCCGGATCTCCACAAGGGTCGAGAGACATAGCCACAGAAAGACAAAGAGAGAGAGGGAAGGAGAGAGAAAGTTGCTTGGCGAGAGTAATGCAGCTGAGGAAAAACACGAAAGGGGAAAATAAAATAATAAAAAAAACACACAGAGAAGAAGAAATGAGATTAAATTTTCCAAGAACGAGGGCTGTGCAGTAACACAGCAACAGCAGCCAGAATGACTCTACATCTGTCTGGAATTAAAGAGAGACAGAGAGAGACAGACGGTGCTGCTGTTGGTTGAAAACTGGATTTGAACTTCAGGGTTTTCTTCAAGCTGGAGATGAAGAGAGTCTGTACACAATTCTGTCTAAAGCTTCCTGCCACAACAGAGCCACAATGACATTTTCTACTCAACAAAGAAAACAATAAAAGGAAAGTATAAAAACAAAAAGGTAAAGCCATTGTGTCGTTATATTTAGAAACTATATTTTCTCAATGCAGAACTAGTCAGCTGTCAAGTTGATATTTTCTAAATTGGATTGCTTTTAACAATTGGACTCTGTATCTGAAGATAATTTAATGACACACGGATCAGATCCTCAGTCACTTCCGTATTTAATTTATAATTTTACTCCTACTTTATTTGGTTTACTATTTAAGCTATTATACAGCAGCTACAACATTTAGTATTTCAAAAGTTGGTCTTATTTTGTTAAATAATAAGGTTTTTTTTTTTTATAGAAAATAAGTATCTAAACCTTAACTCTTTTATGTCTTCTGATTATGTATAAACAACAGACTGGATTGGTCAAAGTGACGTCGGCGCCAACCACCGGAGCTTCTAGTTTGTTTCCCCAGATTTTCCTGTTCTTTGACCCCATCACTGGCACTATCAGATGAATGTCCTTCAGACCAACTCCAGCTTTCTAAATGGCATCCCTGACCTCTGAACCCCGAGGCGTTTCTAGGGGTTTCCCTAGTGAACATACCATAGAAATAGTGTCAAAGAACCAGTGAAATCTGATCACCTACTCAGATTTACTGAACACACCATCAGGCCATTTTACTGTTCTGCTCTTGGTCCATTGTGTTTAGTTTACAGAGTAGTTAACTAAGGGGAGACAGAGGAAATTGGAGTACTGTTACCTCATCTGGATACTCAATTAATACGTGTGTGTGTGTGTGTGTGTGTGTGTGTGTGTGTGTGTGTGTGTGTGTGTGTGTGTGTGTGTGTGTGTGTGTGTGTGTGTGTGTGTGTTACACACAGTCTGAGTCATTGCATTCATCTGCCAGTTGACACACACATACGCGGAGATCAACATTAATATGAGATATAATGTAACTCTTAATGCCAAAATTTATAAGACACACACACAGAGCTCACAGTCAGTTCAGTCTATTCAGGCTGTGTGTTTTGCAGTGTTTTTAACAGTTACTGACCTTAAAATGTCCATAAATATCTTTAAAAAAAAATGATAATTACTCGCCACATTGTGCTCTGTACTTAAAGCAATAAATTATCTTGTAAATCTCACTGTGCAAATAAACTATGCACCTTCTACCGGTGTTTTAATTGATTCTATGACTTTATTAAAAAATAAACAGATTGGATTTTATTCAGCTTCTATACAAGCTTTCCTTTAATTTAATCCAACATCTAATCTCAACCTGACTGAAACCAGGCCATTTTATTACTATGCATGTGAATATGAATATTAATCTACCTAGGCTGGTCAGCTGGGTCAGGCTTGTGAGACTCCATCCCTTTGGTTATCTGTGACACCCAGGCCGATGGCTCTGACACTCTGAGGTTCAACAGCACAAAGCTCCTAAGCACTCAAGGCACCAGAATTTCACTCAAAACCCTACAATGACAATCATTTATTTCCAGCTGTATTTTTGTATTGGGAGCTGTGAAATGTTACTTAAGTGACGGCAGCTGATTCCTGGGTTGGCTGGATTAATCTGTAAGAGGAAAATGAAGTATTGTTTCCGTCCACTGAAGTGGTCTTTGAACAGTGTCTTAAATCCCCAACTGCTGCAGTGAAGTCTGCCCTCAATAGGTAGGGTAAAGGGCATGGACAAAGTATCAAACACCTCAACAGCCACCAAATTTACCAGAACGTTGAATCTACGCCTCTCTAAGACAGCTTCAGGCAAATTCTGAGCATTAAATCCCCCCTGAAGACAGGATGTATTGTTGTTGTTGTATTCAGATGCAATCATTTGAGCTAGTTGCACCTAATAATCTGACAACTGAGTGTGACAATACATTTGTGGAAGGAGGTACAACTGTAAGAAAAGTGGTGGGGAACAAACAATTATATTCACCAAGACATCACCACTGTATATCAAAGTAATGACAGGCTGAAATTGTTGATAGGAGAGAGCTGGTATTACAGAGCCCGACACTCTGCTACTGATGAAAATCAGTGAATCTAAACAAACAGTATGTTGCATTTAGATTAGCCAATTAGCATGACTGAACTTCCATGATGACAAAAAGCCACACTAGCCACCCTACATTAGGCTAGTTAGCCATGAGCCTTATGTTTTATCTACCCTTATCGTGCTAAAATAAGCAGATAAGCGCCCACTGCCAACCAGACAAAGTAGTCAGCGGTCCAACAGACAGCCATGAATAAAGAACACACTCAACACACTCACACACACACACACACACACACACATCCCAGCTCCAGTTTCCTGCTGCAGTCCTGATGCTATTTAATGTGAGTGTCTCTGCAGGTTCAGCACTGACACAGCAGACTACTACTATAGACTACTACATTGCTGTATGAGTGAGTGCTGCATTACTCTATTAGCTACACAACAGCTTAAAACATTGTACTATAGCTAAGTGCTGTTTACTTAGATGTAAATTGGTGTTTCACATGTGGTAAGTTCCCATATATGTCGCCGTTCTCAATCCAAGCTAAGGTCATGTACATGTGAAATGTGTGAAAACATTAAATTCTCACGGGCTTTCTCACAGTGGTCATTGTTTCTTGCATTAAAATGATGGCTTTGTAGGGGCCAAATCTCAAATGTCTTTCTTGAATGCACCAAGGGGAAAACAGCCCCTCTTAACAACTGCTTCAATGTACTAAGATAGGGCAACATTCACAACAAAATAAGAGACTAAATCAGAAACCGGGGTCTGGAGTGTCCCTTTGCAGCAGATCTGCTCTGTTGCTCCTTCACACCCTCTCTGTCTGTCTTACCCCTGGGACAAGGAGGAATTTCCTGAGAGAAGGAGGGATGACTTTTCCATACACTTGGCGAGAGAGAGAGAGACACACACACACACACACACACAAAGACAGACAGAATGGAAGGAGAAAACATCAGATGGTGACCTGTTTTGACCTCTCGTAGCCACCAGTGAGAAGATTCTGACACACTGCACCAGAGCAGCTGATACAGATGTAACTAGTGCACTTAGTCTGATGTTTAGAAGATGACTGCAGAGCTGCCAGAGGAAGCACACAAGACACACATCGTCTCTTAACGCTCGCAGGCCTCCCCGGTGCCAGGAAATGCAGATGTCCAATTCACACAACAGTCATTTATTTCAGTGAGCAAGACAGTGAACCTTGACCAATCACTGAGCTGTGTTGAGTTGTGGATTATCCAAACTTACTATCTACATTACTGTCACCATGACTGTAATACATCGCTTAAAACATCTTGGGTGAAAAGTGGACGTCTTGCTCTGCACATGGGGCTATAGGAAAGCTCATGGATTGAAATCATACTCTGGGAACCTTGAATGTGCTCAATCTTCCCTGTGCATTTTGATGATATATCCATTGGAAAAGTGGATTGTTTATTTACTTGACGACTGTGCTTGAGGAAAGGCCTGAAGGTCACGAAGAACAAACAAAAAGGAGTCATTCACTGGGGACTGTTATTGTGTTCTGATTCTATACTAGATACTTAATCTTAGATATGATAGAAAAGCAACAGTACCCTCAAAAATGTCAGTACTCATACTATTAAATACTTCATTTTTTAGTGTGCAATTGATGTACACTTTTTTCCCCACATACAAAAAGGAAATGGACCAACTGCTCACGTCTGCAAAACATTAAAACAAAACGCAGATGGTGACAAAACAGCAAAACTTCACAAATAGTGTGTTTGTCTGTGAAGTTTAATTGTCAGTGACATTCCAAGGTCACAGTCTGTTTGACGTTAGTTGGTTCAAGTCTTGTATAATTTCCTGTTTGTGCAAAACAGTACAGTGATTTATTTTATACAATGCTAGAAAAAAACTATACTATAAAATAAACAGTACATAGTACACACAGTATGTAGCAGGCACAACAAATTAACATCCAGTGCAAATTTAACAAATCTATTTAGTTTTGAGATAACTAAGCTGACTGTGGTTTTAGGGAAAAGATCAGGCAGAATCATTAGGCATAGGTAGCATCCTGAACTGACCGAAAACACCCACAGCAAGTAATAATAATCTGTCCAGTTGTCACAATATCTTGCTTTGGAGCAAAGTGGACAGACCAACGTTGACATCTTTAGGGTTAAAAATAACCCAATATCACATAAATTTAATGATAAATCATGATATTACAAAACCACAATACTAAATCAGCATATTTAGAAATCAGCGTCACACTGTGTCAGGATTTCCCTTCTTATTAATCTCGCTATTGGTGATAACCAGCTGCTCAAATGGCATCAATGTGAAGTAAAAGAACCACTTACCAAAACTCAACACAATCAATAGAAGTCCAAAGCAGAAGCATCCATGGGACGAGCACTAACCAACAGTGAAGGATACTGAATCAGAAAAACCAGGACCCTGCACGTCTCAGATGTCGAGCTCAGGCTGACTGGCTGGTCGGATACAGTGAGAGCAGCCTTTAGTTGAAGTAGGGCAGTAGGGATTTTTATACTCCAGTTAACCCTCAACACTACAGGGAGATGGCTGAATTCTGCCCCACTTTGCTGCACGCGAGTGTGTTATAGAGGTGGAACGTCTCCAGCCTGTCTGAATGATTACACTTAGACTCCAATAGGCCTGGTTACAGATTACAGTGTTGAGACAGAACCTCCCATCTCTAATGATTGTAAGTCAATTTAGTTCAAACAAGGTATTAAACATTTGAAGGAATGTCAGGTTTGTTTAAAATCACGCTTAACATCTCTAAGCAGTCCAGCGTGATGGACATCAATGTGATTATTTCTTGTGCTTGTGCATATTGGGATGTGTATTAATAGCAAGCAAAGCATGAGTATGAGAAATTACAGAAGTATTTTTTTCTGTCAATTTTTCCCAAATAAAAAAAGCGACAGTGAGGTCGTAGCCTTTCCCAGTTTGCTTTGGAGACAAAATGCAGGGAAACGGAAGGAAACATGGACACTGCCCACTTTCAGTGGAAAGGGCAAACGTTCTCATCAACAATCTCTAAATATGAAACCATCAAGGAGGGTTAGGCAGGGTATAAAACTTCCACACCTCTTTGGTACGGACCTAAATAGGTCTCCATATAGACAACTGCCATTTACTGAAAGCTGGCATCAAAATCTTTGGTTACTTACTTATTCGTTGTTCCAATTTTTTTTATTTAGGCAAAGTTTCATTTTTGTACAGGGGGTGATTGCTTGTGTTAAGACACCATTTAACATTTGAGAAGTCTGATGAGATCACCGCTTCAAAAAACAAACCCTCAATCATTTCAATAAGAGTTACAGTCCAACATCATCTGGCAACAAAATATATGAAGGAAGTGGTGCTATAAGTGCATAAAATCCTTTGCTCCACTATGTTACTCAGTGTGGGAACAAATTTTCAAACATGGTGTAAACATAAGGTAACATGTAAACGTATTTTGAAACCTTTATCTAAATATAATAATTCCTAAAGCGATCTAATAAACCCTAATGTTCAGTGTGGCAGGATAATCACAATATTTCTACCAATAACTTTGTTAGAATTCATAACATTAAGACTGTCTGCAAGAAGTGAGACAGTGAGTCTATTTAGTTTAGAGCAGGAGGACATGATGGTGAGACAGGCTGGGCAGCAGACAGACAGACAGATGGCAGGCCTGCATGTCTGATGATGCTGAATTTTAAATTACTTTTAAATGAGACTTGGGGCTAATCTGACCAGGCAGCTTATTAAAGAAAAAAAACAATTAGAGTCGGGCAATGATGAAATCATATTTATAGGGTCGTACGTATGTAATAAATTCATTTTTTAATAAACTATACATTTCAAAAGTCATTTGTGCGGCAGCTGCGGGGGGAACACGCCCATAGCTGTGTAATGCTATATGAATGCCACGCCTTGCTTGTGTCAGCACCGCACGCCTGGCCTCCGAGCTGCAGCACTGGACGCAAATATTCCGGCTGGAAAGGCGCTGTCAGCCGGCTGCTGCTCCCCGGCGAACCTGCGCATCCAGGCCGGGAGTCCGTGCTCTGCAGGCCCTGCGGCGTTTAATCCAGCGCCGCAAAAAACACACATGCACCATGAATGACGGCGCAAACAGGCAGAAATCAACCCTCTCTGTGTGCATGCCGTCACCACTTCAATGTATTTATCCAGCTAAAGGGAAGGGAAAGCCATTTTTTTTTCTGTGAAGGTGGTCGTTTTCTCTGCCCCCCACCCATCCGCCCCCACCCCTTCTCCTTTCTCTGCACACACATGCAGCCACTAACGGGATTAATTGGCTTTTATTCCAGCGGTTGTTAATTAAAGGCTCCGATCTCCGTTTGCGACACAATAAAAGGTCTAATGTCGGTTTTATCTGCGAACAGTTTAATTCCAAACGTAAAACAGCGTGGCAAAGAGAAAACAGGGTGAATGTGGTGGGATAGAGATGCGTTTGGGTGAAGGGGAATTGGGCTACTTACTGTGCGGATCCTGGGAGATTTCAGGCAGAAAACCCGCAGCCAGCAGCGGGGAGACAGCGGAGATGTGTCCGCTGGGAAACCCCGCGGTGCAACGGTCAAGGCTTCGTCGGGATTTCTTCCGGTTTAGTCCCGGGTTTCACCGACTCCGCTTTCCCAGATATCCCAAATTTCCCAGATTTCCCCTGCTGCCTTACTGAATCCCAACACCGCTGACACTGATGTCAAGTTACAGGCAGGCGAAAGGAACGACTTCCGGTCTTGACTTTCACAATATACCCTTCTCAATGTCAGGTTATAAACACAAACAATAAAATAAATAAGTAAATTAAAAGATAAAATAAAACTTATTTTAACTAAATGCTAAATCATCACAATGAAATATATCCCTCAAATGAAGTGTTTTTAATAAACTAAATGTTGTTGCTAAATGTTGTGTGTATTTATGTTTTACATTATAATATCTCATCACCAATTAAGTTTAGTTGTTATTAATATCCATTACAGGTGTATTTTATTTGATTGATTGAATAGCCCTTTTTTTATCCCTCTACCCTTCCTCTACCCTGACACTGCTGAGTCCTGCATTGTCAGTTGCATTTACAGATGACGTTTTAATGGGAAATATCTTTTTGTAGCACAAATGTGTGTTTTTTCCCCCTGTTTCCCTATCCTGCCCATCATCTCACAGTCCCTCTTCAGATTTATCATGTTACCTCAGGGTGGATTCCAATCCCCGTGTTGAGAACCCTTGCCACATATAAAAAAAAAAAACCTTGTTGAGGAACAAATATTTAAAAAACTGTACAAATGTAAGTAAAATCACGTCAAACGTCTTGGTATTTTATTGTGAAGCTGAAATGATCTTATTTTCGATGTTTTAGAGTCTGACTTGACGCAGCCTCAGCTCTTCACCGGATCCCAAAAAACTCTGCGGGAGCGCGGATCCGTGCCCTGCGCGTTCCCGGTGCCTTGTTTCCTGTCCTGCCCAACCCAGAAATCAGCCTCAACCAATCAGCCATGATGATGTCATTCTATGCTTTTCGATTTTATTCTATTCATACATTCCCATTATATTGTATGTTTCTGTAATTATATCAAAGTTAAAATGATGCCCCGCCCCCTCACACACACAGACACATACACACACAAGGCAGCACTTGTGTGTGTGTGTGTGTGTGAGAGAGAAAATTCTGACCTCTAGTCTGACCTCTAGTGGTCTGAGACTGACTGTGTACACAGCAGTGAAGCAGTGGTGGCAAACAAATAGCACATGCTGATATGGAGAGCAGTATTTACCAAAATGCAACATAAGCAGGACCTGTTTAAAATCATAAAAATTTTCAAGTATAATATAAGCAACACTGTCCCCATTCATCATGAGCTGATCTCAAAGATCTAAGACTTTCTATGAACACAAAAGGCCTATTTCTCTCAAATATTGCTCACAAATCTGTGTTAGTGACCACATCTCCTTTGCCGAGATAATCCATCCACCTCACAGGTGTGGCATATCAAGATGCTGATCAGACAGCATGGGTATTGCACAGGTGTGCTTTAGGCTGGTCTCAGACGATCGTGGAAGAAGATGAAGATGTTGGATGTGGAGGTCCTGGGCTGGTGTGGTTACATGTGGTCTGCGGTTGTGAGGCTGGTTGGATGTGCTTCCAAATTCTCTGAAACGTCTTTCTAGACGGCTTATGGTAGAGAAATTAACATTCAATTCACGGGCAACAGCTCTGGTGGACATTCCTGCCGTCAGCATGCAAATTGCACGCTCCCTCAAAACTTGCCACATCTGTGGCATTGTGCTGTGTGATGCAACTGCACATTTTCAGTGGCCTTTTCTTGTGGCCAGCCTAAGGCTCACCTGTGCAATACCCATGCAGTCTGATAAGCATCTTGATACACCTCACCTGTGAGGTGGATGGATTATCTCGGCAAAGGAGAAGTGCTCACTAACACAGATTTTGACAGATTTGTGAACAATATTTGAGATAAACAGGCCTTTTGTGTACATCAAGAAAGTCTTAGATCTTTCAGCTCATGATGAATGGGGGGCAAAAACAAAAGTGTTGCATTCATAATTATGTTCAGGGTATATTATGTGTATGTGTGTGTGTGTGTGTGTGTGTGTGTGTGTGTGTGTGTGTGTGTGAAAAGATCCATGTGTGTAAGTGTGTCAAGGGTATCTATCCTACAGCAATAACAATCAGGAGGCAGAAAGCAGAGAGGAAGGAAGAGGCGGTGGTACGAGCTTCTGGTATATAAACCACACAGCAGCACCCCACTTGTGTGCGCACATGTTCTGTGTTTTGCACTGAGTAGGTGGGGACAATAGTCACTGTTGCCAAAACCTCATGGGTGTTAACATTTTAATTGTAAATTTACATGAAAATAATTCAAATTAAAACCTCAACTACAGTTTAAAATCACCATGAGGTTGCAGTAAAAAGAGACAAACAGAAACGGCATTTCTCCACTTTTACAAAACTCAAGTGTGAGGAGCTCCAGATTAAAGAGGCAGGCAGACAATAATCTGGAGGTGCAGTCAGTTGAAGCGGGACGTCCCCTGTTGGTTAGCTGATGAAAAAAGAAAAAGGAATTAATGTTTTCCACCCAGTTGTTCTGAAACCCTTTAAAAAAATTTTTTTTTTTCTGCATACATATCAGCGCCTTGACAACCTTTGCAGCCCACAGCTCAGATTACTATCTCAGCCTATCAGGACACTCATTTGTTTGTGCAAAGCAGTCTGCCGGGAGATTTTTGGCTCCCGACCAGAGATAAAGTGGAAGGTAAACCCTCAGTTTATGCAGCTTTTCAACCATAGGAAAATAGTTTACCACCTCTTTATGGCCCAAATTCAACACGTACAAAAGCATTTTTGCACTGAGTCAAGTGGTTAAAAGGTTCAAGCTCGTTGCACTTCTGAACATACACAGTCAGGCACAGTCTGATATATTTATGACTACAATCTGCATAGAGGCTGAATGTGAACACCTGCAACGCTAAATTCATGCATTCCTTTGCACTTAGTGTGCAGTATTTGTCTATTGTATTCTTTAACATGCACAAAGAGTGAAGAGCTGGATCAGCCCTTCAAAATCCATATTAATAATTTGAATATATTGTCATTCCTGGCAACAACCTGCAAATATTTAACCCAATGTGCTTATTTGAAGCTACTGAACACGCTGTGATGTTAGACTGGAGACTTCAGTCTGGCCTTCTTATTGCTGGTAGTGAGCATGTGTGCACAGATGATGGTACAAAAACTCTCCATGGTTAAAATAAGTTATTTGGGCATAAACAGTTTTACAATAAATAATATAATTTATTAAAACTGGGACTAATGTGAGTTATTTATTCAGACTTGAGTGACATAAATTCCTAATATTCAAAGCAATTAAGGTAGCAATTTGCACGGACATTTTTGAGTAGGATGAATGTAGAATAAAAAAAAAAAACTGGCTATAGAAGACTCATTTAATTTACTCAATAATGTAAGAGTTAGAACGATGCGTACAAACAAAGTTACCTTATTTTTAGAATACAGACCAAATCCAACAATGAATTGATTCGACTAAAAGGTATGGTCTGCGTATCCAAAGCCCGATGTATCTTGTTCCTCTGTGCCACAGAGCTTCGAATTGTTGTGAACAAACAGTTAAAAATCCATCATGTCAATTCCACATAGACCATAGTGAATACCAATATTAAAGTTTCAGTTCATGCAAATTACAGAAAAAAAAAATTCCAAGTCACTTCTAATGGCATGTAGTGAAGCATCCAATGTCCGGGTTACTCTGGATAATTGACATTATCAACACTATGACACTATCAACAGTAGGAACAAATTCTATGTTGGAAGTACTTCGAATGAAAGGCAGGGCTGTCGTATTTTAGAAACACTGAAGTCATGAGTCTTAGCCCCGCTAGGAGGGTTCGAGGGATTCGATGGCTTGCCCCCCACCCCCATGCCTTTTGACAGTATCACTTTCAGTTTCAATAATCGCTTAGGAAATAATGCCAGCGCCATCAAATACATAAAAATCAAGATAAGATACAAATAGTTTACTTTCTTATTGCATTGAAATCACTTTCACTGTTTGAGCAGAGGAGCACAACTGAAGGTGGTTGTTACACCCACTCAAAATCGCGTGTTCAATACAAAGGAAGAGAGGGGTGCTGGAAAATGTTTGATTTGGAAATTTACAATTTGTTTCAAACGTATTTCTTAAAAAAAAGAGACCAACATGTTCCACAGATTCAAGGAAGTTGTGCAAAACTGTTGAAAAGGTACATAGGCCTAACATGTCTTTAAATTATATATATACCAAAACAAAGACAATAAGAAATAAAATACTGATTAGCATTAGAGAGTAAAAGGAATCAGGAAATCTTGTCATTCCAAAATCTTTAGCAGTACATTGACCCAGAATACATGTGAACATATTTACCGCTGCAGGAAAAAGTATGTGAACCTGTTGTGGGTTGGTCTCTCTCCCCTCTTTTCCTCTTGTTCTCAGTTTCCCCGCCCCTGTTGTTTCTGTCAGTCATGTGTGTCTTGTCCCATGTCTGTGTGTGGTTGGGTGTGTCCGAGCCTGGCCTCTCTCCACCTGCAGCACTCCGCACCTGGGACTCATCAACTCATCAACGCCTGCAGTCTTAAGCTCTGGTTCAGTCTCCACTTGTTGCCAGTTTGTCTGTTTACCCACAGTGGTATATTGCTCTGGCCTATTTCCTAGTTTGCCAAAATACCTTTTGTGATCTTGCCTAACCTCTTGTTTCCTGTCTGCCACAGTTTCACCCTGGTGTGGAGTTGCTGCCTGCCTGCCTGCCTGCCTGCCTGTACTCAGGATCACCAGTCCGTTGCTCACTGCCTGCCAGTCTGCCTGCCCATCTCTGTGCTCTTTAAATAAAGTCCTGCCTGTGTGCCTGCCAACTTCCGCTCACGAGTCCTTTCTGTGATCCCTAACAGTACAAACTGGCCACTATGGATTCAGCAGAAGCCATGAAGACCGCAGACACCGCGAAGGCAACCCAGAGACACCAGTCCGCTCTCACCAGCCAAGGAGCCCTCCTCGGGGAACACGACCTATCTATCCGGACCTTAACCAGCGCACAACAAGGTACCAATGAACAAATTGCTCGCCTGTCTGATCAAGTCACTGCACTATTGCAATTAGTTTCTACCTCTCAGTCGTCGACGAGACCCGCCTCTCCTCCCTCGATCCCTTCTGAGTCCTATACCCCGGAGAGTTCTCCCTGTGCTAAGGTTTTCTGCTTCAGTGTGCTATGGTGTTCACACAACGACCACAGACCTTCGCCACTGAGGCCTCCAAGGTACGATACATTCTGGGGCTGTTACGAGGGAGAGTGCTAGCCTGGGTTGAAGCAGTGAGCACTAATACCCCGATTTCCACCCTGTCTCTGTCTCAGTTTGAGTTTATACTCCGGGAGGTTTTTGATCACTGCGGTGACTCATCCCGCCGCCTACTGGAGCTCCGGCAGGGAGTCTGTTCTGTGGCTGATTACTCTATCGAGTTTAGGATTTTAGCCGTGGACTCCAGTTGGAATGATGCGGCACTACAGGGGGTTTTCAGTAAAGGGCTTAATGAGACACTTAAGGATGAGTTAGCGGCACGAGACGAGCCCAACGATTTGAACTCTCTGATCTCCCTGTCTATTAGACTGGACAACCGCCTGCGGGAACGCCGGAAGGAAATGTTCAGCCCAACCCTCCTCTGATTCCCAGCTTCGCTACCAGGGGACCCCCTTGTTTCCTACCGTTCCCTCTGAGCCCCAACCCCCATCCAGCTCCTTACCTGAACCCATGCAGCTGGGCCGGGCTCGGTTAACACCGGAGGAACACACCCGCAGACGAAGCCAGGGTGAGTGCCTTTATTGTGGCACCAAGGGCCATTTTGTTTCTTTGTGCCCGGTTCGGCCAAAAGGTCGGACTCCTCGGTAGGTGTGGGCATACTGAGGAGTCGCCCTCTCGGCCCCACACACGCTCCTCAACGGTTGTCCATCCCGGCCACCTTATGCACCCCCTCGATCTCCCTGTCCATCCAAGCCCTTATTGATTCCGGTGCCGAAGGGAATTTCATTGATTGAATTTGGCCAGTCAATCCAACTTTCCACTAGAACCCCTCCCTGAACCCAACACTACCCGAGCCATTTATGGACGCATCCTAACTCGAGTCACTGAGTCTACAAGACCCCTTAAGTTTTATCCGGGAATCACCACAAGGACATCCGGTTTCATGTTATCTCAGACCCCCGTCATTCTAGGATTTCCTTGGCTCAAACTACACAACCCCCATATTGACTGGGTCACTGGCCAGATCCTGGGCTGGAGCACATATTGCTCCTCCTGTCTCCAATCTGCACATCACCCCTCTGGGGAGGCCACCCCCCCACTAGACACTGAATCCCCAGAATTGTCTGGCGTTCCCTCTGAATTTCTAGATCTGAAGGAGTATTCAGTAAGGATCTGGCGCTGTCTCCCGCCCCATTGCCCATATGACTGCGAGATCAACCTACTCCCTGGGACCCTTCTCCCTTCCAGCAGACTCTACAACCTGTCTCACCAGGAGAGGGAGGCCATGGAAACCTACATCCATGACTCCCTCAAGGCTGATTTGATCCGCCCTTCCCCTCCCGTGGGTGCAGGCTTCTTCTTCATGGCCAAGGAGAAGTCTCTTAGGCCCTGTATTGATTACCAAGGCCTCAACAATATAACCAAGAATAAGTACCCCTTGCCACTAATGAACTCTGCTTTCGAACCCCTACAGCAGGCCAAGGTCTTAACTAAGTTGGACCTTCAACACTTACCACTTGGTGCGCATCAAAGAGGGAGATGAATGGGGGGGAAACTGCGTTCAACACACCGCTCGGCCTTTACGAGTACCAGGTAATGCCTTTTGGCCTAACCAATGCACCTGCAGTTTTCCAGTTAGTTGGTTAACGATGTTCATGATTTCTTGAACCGTTTTGTGTCTGTCTACCTGGACGATATCATCTTTTCCAAAGATATCTCTGAGCAGGTTTCCCACATCCGTCAGGTTCTCAAGCGGCTGCTTGAGAACAAGTTATATGTTAAGGCTGAGAAGTGTGAATTCCAGTTCGGTGAGCTTCCTGGGTTACATCATCAGGCAGGGGCAGTTGCAGGCAGACCCAACCAAGATCCAGGCAGTGGTTGGGTGGCCAGTTCCAGAATCCCACAAGCAGCTACAATTTCTTGGGTTCGCCAACTTCTACCGATGGTTCATCCGGGACTACAGTAAGGTCACAGCCCCCCTAACCAGACTCACATCCACCAAGACACCTTTTTCCTGGCCACCTGAGGCCCAGGTTGCCTTCAACAAGCTCAAATCCCTGTTTACCTCTGCTCCCATCTTAGTACACCCAGATCCCTCAAGACAGTTTATGCTGAAAGGAATTACGACATTGGAGATGGGGGAACTCCTAGCAGTCAAACTAGCACTAGAGGAGTGGTGACCTTTCATTGTTTGGACAGACCATAAGAACCTCACCTACATTCAAACCACTAAGAGGCTCAACTCTCGCCAGGCACGTTGGGTATTTTTATTTTTATTTTTTGGTCAACTTAATTTCATTCTGACTTACAGACCCGGCTCCCGGAACGTTAAGCCTGATGCCCTCTCCAGGATGTTTCACTCCCTCCACGGACGCCTTCGACCCAGACACCATCCTCCCTGCTAGCTGTTGTGGTGGCCATTTCCTGGGAGATTGAGTCTGCCATCAAGGAGGCCCAACACTCCCATCCGGACCCAGGTAACAGTCCCACTGTTTGTTTGTACCTGATCCTGTCCGCTCTCAGGTCCTGCAGTGGATCCACAACTCCCATTTTGCCTGCCACCCCGGTTTTCAGAGAACCCTGTCCTTAAGATGAGCTTCTGGTGGCCCACCATGGAGGCCGATGCTCGGGAGTTTGTGTCAGTCTGCGCCCGGGGAAAATCCTCCCATTGCCCCCCCTTCGGCGAGCTACGCCCGTGCCGGGTCGACCATGGTCTCGCATCACCCTAGACTTCGTCACTGGTCTTCCTCCTTCCCATGGTAACACCATAGTAGACCGCTTCTCCAAGTCAGTACACTTTGTCGCTCTGTCCAAGTTACCCACAGCTCATGAGACCGGATCTCCTCGTCAGCATGTGTTATGCCTCCATGGCATTCCCCTGGACATGGCCTCAGACAGAGGACCTCAGTTCATCTCCAAGGTATGGAGTGTTCTGCCAGTCTCTCCTCAGGCTTCCACCCGCAGTTCAATGGGCAGGCTGAGAGCTGACCTGGAGTCTGCCCTCCGCTGCGTTGTCACCCAGAACACCCATACCTGGAGCTCTCACCTGGCCTGGATTGAATACGCCCATAATTCCATCATCAGTGCTGCCACAGGGCTGTCGCCTTTCGAGGCCCCTTTTCCCAGCCCAGGAGAAGGATCTCACAGTGCCCTCTGTCCAACACCACCTCCATAGCTGTCATAAGATCTGGAGGGACACTCGGGCGGCCTTCCTCAGATCTACGGAGAACAACCGTCACCTGGCAGACCATCATAGGATCCCAGTCCCTGCATATGAACCAGGTCAAAGTTTGGCTAGACACCTCTCAGATCAGAATCCCGAAAACTGTCACCTCGTTTTATTGGCCCCTTCACCATCGAAAGGATCATCAACCCCCTCGGCCGTCAGACTCAACCTGCCTCGGTCCATGAGGATCCACCCCACCTTCCATGTCTCCCAGTTGAAGCCAGTGATCGCCCGGCTCATCGATCACCCTGCCTATTTGGTTGGGCGCCTATTGGATGTCTGTCACCGTGGGAGGGTCCTCCAGTACCTTACGGTCCTGAGGAGAGGCAGTGGGTTCCTCGATGCAACCTGATCAGGGACTTCCATCCTGGTAAGGTCGCTGGGGGGGGGGGGGTACTGTTGTGGGTTGGTCTCTCTCCCCTCTTTTCCTCTTGTTCTCAGTTTCCCCGCCCCTGTTGTTTCTGTCAGTCATGTGTGTCTTGTCCCACGTCTGTGTGTGGTTGGGTGTGTCCGAGCCTGGCCTCTCTCCACCTGCAGCACTCCGCACCTGGGACTCATCAACGCCTGCAGTCTTAAGCTCTGGTTCAGTCTCCACTTGTTGCCAGTTTGTCTGTTTACCCACAGTGGTATATTGCTCTGGCCTATTTCCTAGTTTGCCAAAATACCTTTTGTGATCTTGCCTAACCTCTTGTTTCCTGTCTGCCACAGTTTCACCCTGGTGTGGAGTTGCTGCCTGCCTGCCTGAACTCTGGATTGCCAGCCCGTTGCTCTCAGCCTGCCTGAACTCTGGATTGCCAGCCCGTTGCTCTCAGCCTGCCTGAACTCTGGATTGCCAGCCCGTTGCTCTCAGCCTGCCTGTACTCTGGATCGCCAGCCCGTTGCTCTCAGCCTGCCTGTACTCTGGATCGCCAGCCCGTTGCTCTCAGCCTGCCTGTACTCTGGATCGCCAGCCCGTTGCTCTCAGCCTGCCAGTACTCTGGATCGCCAGCCCGTTGCTCTCAGCCTGCCAGTACTCTGGATCGCCAGCCCATCTCTGTGCTCTTTAAATAAAGTCCTGCCTGTGTGCCTGCCAACTTCCGCTCACGAGTCCTTTCTGTGATCCCTAACAGAACCCTTTAAAATTACCTGGATTTCTGCATAAATTGGTCATAAAATGTGATCAGATCTTCATCTAAGTCACAACAACAGTCTGCTTAAACAATACCACACTTATGT
>NC_060156.1:25161992-25170873 GCF_021292245.1 Micropterus dolomieu | reverse complement strand
TGGTCTCTCTCCCCTCTTTTCCTCTTGTTCTCAGTTTCCCCGCCCCTGTTGTTTCTGTCAGTCATGTGTGTCTTGTCCCATGTCTGTGTGTGGTTGGGTGTGTCCGAGCCTGGCCTCTCTCCACCTGCAGCACTCCGCACCTGGGACTCATCAACTCATCAACGCCTGCAGTCTTAAGCTCTGGTTCAGTCTCCACTTGTTGCCAGTTTGTCTGTTTACCCACAGTGGTATATTGCTCTGGCCTATTTCCTAGTTTGCCAAAATACCTTTTGTGATCTTGCCTAACCTCTTGTTTCCTGTCTGCCACAGTTTCACCCTGGTGTGGAGTTGCTCTCAGCCTGCCTGAACTCTGGATCGCCAGCCCGTTGCTCACTGCCTGCCAGTCCGCCTGCCCATCTCTGTGCTCTTTAAATAAAGTCCTGCCTGTGTGCCTGCCAACTTCCGCTCACGAGTCCTTTCTGTGATCCCTAACAGAACCCTTTAAAATTACCTGGATTTCTGCATAAATTGGTCATAAAATGTGATCAGATCTTCATCTAAGTCACAACAACAGTCTGCTTAAACAATACCACACTTATGTGTTTTTTATTTTTTTTTATGAACACACTGTGGAAACACTGCAGTGCAGTTACACAGTGCAGGGCAGAAAGCTCACTTAACTATCAGTAATAAACTCAGATCAAAGCTTTCATTTACAAAGGCAACCCTTGATTAATGGTTTCCCTAGCAAAACACAACCAAACATCCTGGATAGCCCTGTCATGACACTGCAGGTTCTGCTGCTGGTTTCCCCTAATTCATTTGTGTTGGCATCAGTTATAGTTTTGGCAGTGTGCAATACCAAAATCTACTGTACTTGGCAGGTCCAGTTCCATCTCACAACCTAGTAGTGTTCTGATAACTGGCAAATTATTAATGTGTTGCGCTGAATGAAACTTGTTGTCCTGGTTTTAGTATGTTCAGCATCTCCTGCTCCCACAGTGGTTACCTATGTTCTCCATACAAACTCCTTGGATGAATAACAACACCGGATAAGAAAATGCAGATAAACAGAGTGGAAAAAGGACTCAAGGTTTTGTCAAAGTATGAAACAACTGTCTATAAGAAATCAGTAATAGAAGCAAGTTCCTCCTATTTCTGTCATCACTACAAACCATAAGCCCAACATTTTCAAAACTATGAAATCTTGTGTTTTCTGACTGTGGCTGAAAACAAGAGCACTGCTTTCAATGAAACACCCCTCTGAATAAATAAAGGTGAGAACAATCTCAATTGAGCTGAGTCACAATTTTTAGCTTTAGGCATGATTTTTTCTGTAGGTGTGATGTGATCCACTTTCGCATAAAATATTGAATGCATCAGGGTTGACATTTTGGTAGGCCAACCCAGGAGCGGGTTCCCTTGACAAAAAGCCAATGGGATTTTCTCATTAAATTTTGGTTTATGGCAGAAAATAAGGTCTCTGGCAAACAAAAGTTTGATACTTACACATTTTGTAATATTCCCAAATAAACACCACTTTTGTGACTCTTGAACCATAACTGCAATCATCTGAAGTAAAGAGCTAACGTTAGACTATAAACGAACTACACCACCGTCGCTTGACTTCGTCACCACCACTGAGCTTACAATTTGTCATTTGATTTGATGGTATGATGTTTGACATAAACAAATTCACAAGTGGGATATTTACTGACATATTGTAAAACAAAACATTTCTTAAGGTTGGGTTAACCACAGACCTTATTTTAGGCATCTAACCCAAATACCTATTCTAAACTGATTGACTTTGAGATGAGGGAACCAAAAGTGCAAAAATCAGAACTCAGTACCTATTGTGGTTACATTTGCCACCCCCCTCACCCACCCTGTATGCATGTGTTTGTGTGTGTGTGTGCGTGTGTGTGTGCGCAGGTTTAAAGTGAGACTATAGTTGTATGTTTTGCATGCACCTTTGTATTAGCATGCTGGTGCTCATGCATGTGTGCAAGTCTATATAGACATATGTAAGTGTTTATATGTGTGTACACGTTTCCAGGCTTATCTGTAAGCATCCATGTTTGTTTGTGTATGTGTGCACACGTGGGTACTTTGCGTCTGATATGGTTTCACAGCTTCACACAGGAAGTGTGTTCCTATCTGATTCACATTAGACACATTTCCCTTCACTCATGTTTCTTTAATATCGAACAGAGATGCAATTTCTGCGTTCACTAGCCTTTTTGCAAAGAGGGTAGTGACAATCTCATTGTCCCTTGCAGGAGAAGAAAACTGTCCTTGGTGTAGACTACAATCAAAAACTGATAATCAATAGCAGCCGATCAAGAGGACAAGATGATAGTGGGGATCCTGTTGATGGTGATGGTGTGTTTGAGTGATGGAGAGTTCACAGGATGCTCAGGTAAGAAGTCTTAACGTTTGTGAAATTGCTTCAGAAATAAACTTGAGCCAGGCTCAGTGAAGTGATGGCTGAAACTGTTCACATGGAGATTCTTTAATCAACAGCACAGCTTTCAGTATGACTGCGAGGACTTTCATGTGCTTCATCAGCGATCTGGAATCAGATCCTGAAGCTATCTGATGATTTCTCTGTTCACTTCAGCAATACTTTCTTCACACAACAGTTCTCTGTGATCTGCAGTTCACAAACTTCAGTGACAATATTAGAATAGACTGGCAGAACAAAATTAAAGTTATAATCCTTTAAATCGGTTGGAGATCATGTAAACCGCCAAATTCCAAAAAATAAATACAACAAACACAACACTGCATAAACACTGCTCAGAAAGTTTTAGCACATTTAGTACATATGTTGACATCTTTCAGCATACTTTACTTTTTTTTCCAGCGTGACAGAATGACGATGTAGTGTGGAATTGGGGTGCGTTTTTTGCCTTAAAAATAAAAACAGGTTATTTTTGGGTTTGTGTCACTCATTGAACAACTTGGTTGAATCGTAATTTCAATTTGGATCCCACATAAACATTCACACAGTCAAGGCCTGCCGCTGCTGGGACATTGCAATGGGAGTCAGTCACTCTCTTTGCCTCTTTTCCAGTGTTGCCAGTTTGGGCAGTTTTACACCCAGCTGGGCTACTTTTTATTTTACTGGGCCGGTAAACTGGGCTAGACTGGGTCTACAGTTTGTTGAATCGGCCTCCCCACTTCTGTAATCAGTATGATTTAGATTGACAGGGTCTGGAGTTCAGTAGACTCAACACACAATCACTGATAAGTGATGGCCGAAAAAACCCAGTGACATTTCAGTTTGTTACAACTGTTTCCACCCGCAACGATATTATTCATCATACCTCTGTGATTAAATTCTTGGTTGCATCGGAGCGGCTCGATGGCTTGGGGAAGACCTTTTGTAACATCTCGCTCTACCTTGTTTTCATCTCTTGTCATCTCTACTGTCTAATAAAGGCACAACATATCCAAAAGAAACATTTGCTTGTTTAATGTATGCACAGTGTTATCCAAAAGACATGACTGAACATACTGTAACTGGCTATTATGTTTTGGTATTGTCGCTGAGGTTTTGGATTTGCCTAAACTTATTGGCACATTGTGACTGAGCACTTCATATTTTGTTTTAGACTCATGCCACAGAATTCAACAATGATTTCGGTTTATAAAAGCAGCCATACCTCAGTGTAAAAATACTAGTATACATATTGTAAGGTATGTAACACAAGCAAAATGTAGTTAAAGTATTAAAATAAAAGTAAAATAAATGATCTCATGAGTGTGTGTTTTACTATCATTTTTATCATTTTATATAAAATATATGAATTACATTTAATAATATTTATATTTACTTAGGTTTTATTGTGAGTAAATGAAATTGATTGTTTTCAAATGTTCTGCCATGCTGAAGGTAAAAAGGAAATTACAGGAGTTCCTGTAGGCCTACTTCCAACTCAAAATCTAGGACTACAGTGCACCACATAATTTAAACTCAGGAACATCAAGTGTTTGAAATAGTTGCACACTGTGTTTGTTAAAGAGGCCGGTAAGTTAATGGTTTTTTTGTTTGTTGTTGTTTTCAAATAAAGCAGATAATCATAACAATGTTAAAGTGGATAACTTTTAATTACTTACAGCTACAATATATTTCTTTGTACGTGCTTTTAGTATTTTGATAACCCATCTATACGCTTCCCGTCTGTTTGTCTGTCAGTTGGGACGATCATCACAGCGTCAGAACTCAGTAGAGTGTCCATCTCCTGTCCGTCTATCACGGCCAACAGTGACGAGGTCAACTTCCTGCTCCTCTTTAATGGCAGCTGCATCAGACAGATAGATGTGAAAGAGGTTTGTGATTGTGTGTGTGTGTGTGTGCGTGCGTGCGTGCGTGCGTGCGTGCGTGCGTGTGTGTGTGTGTGTGTGTGTGCGCTAATATACTTCTGTATTTATATGTCACAATATCTGTGGCTTGTGGGTTTAAATGGTTACCAGCTTTTTTTTATATCAAGCAACAAATTAGGCCATATTAAAAACCTTTTTTATATTTTTTCCATTCATAATGTCTTCTGCTTTCTATGTCATTACAGGATTTAGCAAAGCCATTGTTACATTACAGTTTATTCTTATCTAATTGTCATGTTGATTTTTATTTTTTTTACCCAAGAAGATTTTACTGAGCTTTACTGAGAAGTTCCAAGAAGCGTTGAGCTCTGCCACATAAGGAAGCCACAATGTCTCACCTCTGCTACAGGACTGCGCTGCACTGAAAGTTCATGCAAGTGTGTGAGCAACCTCACACACACAAATCTTGTATGCACAGGCTACTGCATCGAACTTCACATGCTATGGACAAGGCGTGCAGCGACCTACCACCAGATGGCAACACAAACAGGATTTTAAGCCAGTGTGTAGTTGGTCTTTAATAAAGTGTTTGTCCAAACTAGACTTTTAAAAGGAGTAAAATATAGCTGCACAGGCCTGTATGAGTTGACAGGTATACATTTCTTGAACCTCTGACTACACCCAACATCATTGCTGGATGGGTATAGGTGTGGCCTGCTGTGATACAGTGCGTTACTATAGTTTCGTGATACATCACTGCTGCACAGGTTAGTTGAAATAGCATGCCGTCATAACGAGTTGGCAGTACTAGCAGGACTATTAGACTGGGAGTAGTTCATCTTTGAAAAGAAACTTAAACAGCAGCTGGAAATCTTGTTTTTGCTGACCCCCAGTGTTTGCAGTTTCCTGCAGTGATGTAGAAGTCAGGATGTGGTCAATACAATCTGACACCACGAGTGGGTGCGATTGCAGAGCAACAGTTCACACTTGTGACCACATCAGCAAAGTGAGAAACAAAAAAACACCTTGTCTGCAGGTGTTAAGTTCGAACAAGAACTTGTGTTTCTTCTGCCCCTCAACATCAATTTCTCTATTTCTCTCTCTTCCTTGAAGCAGCGTGTTTCTGCAGAGGATTTATCCTCTAGTCAGTTTGAAGTCACAGCCAACAACAGTGGAATGTATATCTGCCAGAGGAAGAAGATTTATCCTCCACCATACAATGAGGACTGTCACGCCACTGAAGTCATAGTGACCGGTAAAATGCATGACCAAAAACTCACAGCTACACTCACTTATATTACATACAGTATGTAATATTAAAATATATATAAATTATGTTCTGATCAATTTATAGAAAAGCCGTTTACGCCAGCAATCAATGACACTGTGCCAGAAGCCCGTCAGAGCTGTCCAGCCAGTTCTTCACCTATCCCACAGATAATAATGTGGTCAGTTTGTGGAGTGTTATTGTTCTACAGCCTGTCAGTCACCTACATATCCATTTTTGTATTGGTAAGAATGAAAACATTGGTTGACCTCTCTAAGTCTCCTGTACTGTACATATTTGGAAAACAATTTGTCAATATAAGTACAATTCTTCTCTCTTTCTATGTGTTATATTCCTCAGGGGAAGCCGAAGAGAGACAAGGATGATACAAACGTGTATGCCAACACAAGACCTGGACAGCCCAGGAAGTTATACAAAGCTTAACAACAGCTAACAGGAATTATAAAGAAATATCACAGCTATTAAAGCTATGGATGTTTTGTGAGACCTTTCAGTGCAAATCACAAGACTACAGTGTGTGTGTACAGAAAACAGAGTCTGGTAGTTGGAGCTCCCAGTGAGGGAGCTGGCGATGATAGTAATGCTCTTGCATGAAACATGCAAAAAAAAAAAACTCAGAAGGTGCCAGAAAAACCTACAATGAAATGTCAGATACAGTAAAGGTTTTGTGACCAGAGTGCTTATTTCCTTTCATGTGAAACTCTGTTGTTCAGACAATAAATCAAATTATTTAATTATTTTTCTTACACGACAATGTATTACTTAGTGACACATAGAGGTACATAGATATTTGTGATAAATACAGTTTTGTTTTTGTCTAATTGTTTGATATTTTGGAGTGTGTTTTGAGATGGAGGTATTCCGTTAATTTGTTTTTGGTCATTGACTAGACATCTGTATATGTATTTAAACATCAGTAATCACCTTGCTTGGGTTACTGAAATAGTCCTCACAGTCATATTTTGAGGTTGCAAACTGATAAAGCTGAGACAGCGAAAGTTTTAATGTTATGTGCTCTCAGTGAGTTGTTTTTCCAAAGCTACTTGTTCTGTATGTAAAGCTGAATGTTAATAATATTATATGCTGTCTCATTTTGGTACTTTAACATTGTGTAGAGCTTCTGAAATATTACTTGTGTGTTGTGTTATAAATATTAAATCATTTGATATTTAAAAATTTTTGAAAAATTACAAATATACTTGTTTCTTGAAAATCTTGTGCTCTTTAGTAGGGCTGACCCCTAACAGTCGAAGATTCGATGGGCGGAGCCTGATTCGACTGTCAATCTCACAGTCGAAGCTTCGTAGTGAAACAAGGATCATGAGAGGTGAGGCTCCCGCTGCTTCCCCCTGCCAGCTCTCTCACGGTGGGGGCATTCGGGAGTCTCTGGGGCGCATGACCGGTGTTGTCGGGGTAGGTTTTGGTGCTCCTCCTTGAGGGTGCTTGACTGGGGGGGGGCTGGGCCCCTGTCCGGGGATGAGATCGGCCTCGGGGCTGCTGTCACTGCCTGCACTGTAGGGAGGGATGCCTCTGGCTGGGCTGGGGGACCGTTGGCCTGGTTCTCCCGCGTTATCACTCCCTGGCGGCAGGGAGCTTCCCGGCACGGCTTTCTGCTGTTCTTCCTTGGAGCGGGGTACAGCTTCCCCCTGGACATGCGGTCTGGGGTCCTTTGCGCTTTGGGGGGTGGCAGGGTGTCCTGGCTTCTGGGGGTGGGGGTCTCTGCGCGGGTTGATCCAATTGCGGTTTGGTGGGCTGCGGTGGGATTGTGGGGCGATTGTTGATGCATCTTGATGCATTGTGCTTTTTCCCTGGGCAGGGTCTCTGAATGGCTGCTGGGTGTTTAGTTTGTGCATTGGAGTCCAGGGGAGGCATCTCCTCGTTGGCTTGGAGGGACCTGTTTGCGTCCTTGTTTTGCTTCGTTGGCCTCGGATCCGTGCTTGCCCATTTCTCTGTCGGCCAGTTGTTGGACCCCTCTGGATACTGAGGTATATAGTTAGTTTTCGGGATGTGCAGTGTGGGTGCGGGGCAGGGCTGTGCTCCGGTTTGTTCTGGGTTTGTGCCTGGAGATCTCGGCCCTTGACGGGTGGGTGGGTTGTTGGTGGCATGCAGCTGAGCTAGTTGATTTTGCTTCGTTGCTGGTTTGGCTGGTGTTGCATGGCGACCGGGGAGCGCGCTGGGCATGGGGGATGTCGGCTGGCGCCGGCGGCCTTAGTTTTTTCCGGCGGTTGGGGGGACGGCGGACTTTTATTGGCGGGTGCACGGTGACCTGTGCGGCGCGTTTGCTGCCGGGCTGGGACTTGCTGCTGGTGTTTCTCTCCGCTGGCTTTCGCTGTCGTGTTGTTCCGTTTGCTCTCTCTCGTTTGCCCGACCTCGCACGCGGGATTCGCGGGGGGCTGCTGGGCATGGGTGTCGCCGTGCTCGCGCAGTGTGCGCGTTGGGCTCGTCACTTGTGCATTGGTGTTGATGATTGCATGGCATTTGGGCATTTTGGTTGTTTGCTGCGCGGCGATGGGGTGCTGGATGGGGGGGAGCACTGGTCTATGTTGTGTGCGCGCCGCGGTCGGTCCGGGCGCTGCTCTTCCGCGGGTTACGCTTTTTGCGTTCCGTCGGCATTATGTTGTCAACTGGCATTTGGGTCGGGGTCTTCTGCGTTTGCATCGCAGTGCATCTGGGAGTCTTTGTTTTTTTTTTTATTTGATTTATTCTTTTTCTTTCTCCCACCCCTATTGGCTACTGGGGTTCTTGCCTGCCTGTTGCTGGGGTAGGTGTGGCACAGGCGTCCCACTCTCACTAACAACTACATTCTTTAACAGGCTTATGCGCACACACATGTACACACACACACACACACACACAGACACATTCACCCACACGCACACAAACACACACAGACACAAACAAACTTAGGTTGTCCCTGGTAGAACTATTCCTGATGCCTTTCTTTCAGTTACTTATTTAAATTAATTATTATTCCAGCTCTCGTGGCTGTGTTGTGTTGCTTATTTAGTGTGTGTGACTGTTTCTTGTTTTCATTGTTCTCTTAGTTGTCTTAATATGTCAGCTGTTTATTGTTGCTGTTCGGCTGGTCTTGTCTTTTACTATTATTATTATTTTTATTGTTTTTTTGTTTGTGTTTGTTTGTTGTTGTTGTTTTTCTCCTCCCCAAGCCCCCCTCTCTGTTCTATTGCAGGTTTCGTTGCTTTCTGCAATTGGTGTTTCCCACAGCTTTTCCCTGTTGTCCCCACCCTCCATCCCCCTTTCCCCCTTCTCTTACAGGTGTTG
>NC_060156.1:25147513-25161892 GCF_021292245.1 Micropterus dolomieu | reverse complement strand
CTGTCCGGCCCGGTGACAAATCAATACATAATTAAATAAATAATAAAACAGACAAAGGAGTATTTTAATACTCTCTTGTTAAAGTAAAATCTGTCTGGCACAATATGGTATCCAGGTCATTATACTCTATACCAGGCTGCTGGGCAGGACAGGTTTAAAAAAAAAAAAGAAATAAGGATCATGCCATTTTGGCGATATAGGGGTGCTCAACATCTGATTTTACATAGATCTACCAGTTTTCTCCCAATAAGTTAATATACAGCCTATTACAAAAATTTCAACCTTTAATGCTCGTAACGTAAATCCAAAATTGTAACCCTAACCCTGGGTCCTCAGTGCGCATGTGTAGGTGTGTAGTAGCAAAAGAGGAACATTTGCTGAAGAGATGAGTGGAACCCCAGCTTCACCGGTGTTGTGGCGAGTTGTCCGCACCTCGCGGGACTTTCAGAGAGAGAGAGAGAGAGAGAGAGAGAGAGAGAGAGAGAGAGAGAGAGAGAGAGAGAGAGAGAGAGAGAGAGAGAGAGAGAGAGAGAGAGAGAGAAAAGGGTCTTCAAAAAGCCTCTGTTTAGCTGGAAATTTACAGTGTAAGTTGAATTAATAGAGACTGCACCTCTGCAGCTTCTCAAGATTAAAGCGTAGCTGCCGTGTGTAACCCCCCCACCTGGGCTCACAATCGCAGCTCACAAAAACACACATGAATCGACTATCAGTCGACTATAGGCATGACTTGACGATTCTGATTTGATTATGTAAATCCTTGGTCGAGGACAGCCCTACTCTTTAGTAATACATGTGACTGACATACAGATTAAAACTAAAAAGGATTCTTTTTGACATTTCAAATGCGATAATTTTTAAGATTCGTCATTTTGAGTGGTAATAGGTTGGTGTACTGAGAATGGATTTCATTATCTGGTTACTGTGAGATATGAGTCATTTTCCTTCATATTTATTCAAAATACATCTTGAGTAGTACAGAAATGTCTCATGCATGAGGTAATTTACTTTGAAATTTTGTTGATGCAAATGCAACTTGTGTGAAAATATGCAAGTTATGACTGTTCTCATGCCCCTGCAGGTCAAGTTTGATGCTCAGAAAGGATAATAATAGCAGAACTAATATTGCTGATCTTCCTTGTAAGTGGCTAGTGACGGCTACTATAACTTGTGAAAGTGATGACCACAAGTGGGGGACAAAAATACATCAAAGTCTATTTTAAAATAGGTTACCAACTACTCATTTTAAGTGTATCAAAATAAACTACAAAATACAGCAGCCACTCAACGTTTCAAAATAAACTACTGTATTTTTGTGTTTCAAAAATACTTATCCAAGGTACCATGAAATCACTTCTCAAACCACCTATCGGCCTGTTTGATCTATCCATTCACCAGAACATTGACTCAGTTGATTGAGTGGACAGCATTTGATTGGAACAGCTTTTCTCTGCCTACTGAGTGATGACATAAATCTGACATATGCAACCAGTTAACAGATCAAATATTCACATTTACCTTGGATTAGTTTTAAAGTAACCAATAGTTTAATGTAAACAGTTTGCTAATTTAGATTAGGATAGTATCTTGTATTGAGTAACTTTTGAGGAATCAATACGGTTATGAACATTTCTTAATTGATGTAACTTGGAAAAGTAAGACAGATCTAGCTTCGAGTAATTTAACTGATCCCATAAGTGTTTGACATTATAGCTTTAGGTATTTCTCACATGTACTTGTCCTTGTCAGGAAGACAACAATAGACTGATTAGTTAGAGACAGTAGCTCAGGCATCAGGCTAGCAGATATCAGTGTTCTCTGGCAATCTTACAAGGTTGATTCTTACAAGAATGTTTACAAGAACTCACTGGCTCCACAGATTAGAGTACAACTTGAGGATAGTGAGAGATTCCAATATGATGAAGCATTGGAGTCTAAACATCAGATAGATAGTTGTTCTAGGTGAAAGGTGACCTAATAGAGAAACCTACAGACACTAGGGGGAAGACGGAAACATGAAAGGGACCACAAGACGTTATCCTTCAGATTTGGTGTTCACATGTTGTGTGCTGGCACTGTGTCTCCTCGGCCAGGCTCAATAAATAATGCTATGTTAAGTCTTCATCAGTCTCCGAAACTTCTTCACACCTGAACCTGGCTCACAATATCATTTCAACAAATACCATTAATGGGATTTAGCTCCATGTAAGACAGAATGGTAGTCACAAGGGATCAGTTATATTTTTCAGTGATGACGCTACCGCCAACATTACGCTACAAACGATCTTTTCTTTGTCGTTCTCTTACTCATGTCTCTCCTCATATACTACTTCCTCTCCATGCTCTTATCTTCACCTAAGTCTCATTCTGACTATCAAAAGAGGGAGAATGACTTTGAGGTGTGCATTTTCAAATATAGTACCCACACAGTCTTGTTCAATAGCAGAATTATTTGGGAGAAATTCTCATGAAACACAAAAATAGCCCCAATTCCAGACTTAGTGAGAAGTTGTAAGCTACAACAAACACGAGTGGTGGATGGGTTGGAAACCCGCTGTTTAATGGCATTCAGCACAACCTTGTAAATGACAATAAGGCACCTGTGTGTTATATGTTATACCATTTTGTGGCATTATAAAGTAGCCTGATGTTGTACAACAACTACAAGCTACTGTTCACTGTGAGAGCTGCTACTCAGGTCAAATAGTTAGAACATTTATGTAAATTGGTTAACGAGCTTCTAAAATGAACACCAATACTTAACAGGAACTGTTAAGGTTTGTAGCAGTTTATGCTAAAAATAGATAGATAGCTGGAAACCTACATGTTTCTCACCATGACCTTCTTCTTCAGGTCTGGATCAATTTTCTGTTCTGGTCTGAACAAGTCTGGGAAAATCACTGAGTAGGCACCAATCAGAGGCAGCATTTTAATGATGTCAGCACATAGGCTTGCAGACTCACAGAGTATTTTACAAAACGCTAAATTGTTTTCATACAAAATATGAAGCTGTTTTCATCAAGCCTATCAAATACAAATGAAAAAATCCTATTTTGTCTTTCAAATACATATTTTAAACACATATATCCTAAATACTGCCCATCCCTGATGACCACTATAATGTTGAACTTTTACTTGATTCACGTATCTTTCAAATTACACTGATTTCATGCATTTTTTACTTGCTTGTATGTTTTGGTTGGAAAATGAGTCTTTGTGCAAATGGGGTGCCACGCCTACTGTAGGTTGGCTTGATGTGGAAAAAAGGCCAAATAGATCATTAGTAGGAGGAATACAGAATCAAAAGGTGGAATCAGGCCGTTCTGCAATGACGGTCAGTCACATAAGCTCGTCTCATCCCTTTTAAAAGCAAGAAACTGATTAAATGTACTTGGAAAGAGGGAGTGTTTGAGGGAAGTAAAGTTTATTTCATTGAAGCATCATAAAGTTCCACAACACATATATAAATAACCTAATATTTTAACATACACCCCAAATAAACTGCCAATCGCAGACAATTACTTGTTTCTTAGTTGAATTTCTGTTTCTGCAGATGCCATATTTCTTCTCCATGTGTTAACAATTGGCCAATCTAATGAAGTAACAACCAGATCTGTTGCCTCATTTTAATGGTTCTTACTTTAGTGATGGATGCGGTTCCATGCAGACTGCTGTGCCATTGCTGTTATAATGGTCAGATTAGTTTTAAACCTAGTTCGATTATATGTAACTAGGTTATATATTGTTTCAAGGCTACTATGATGAAGTGTCACCAGCTAAATGCTTTTTCTCTTCTCCATTGTAGACAGCCAAGAGCTTACATTCCACTTTCCTTATCCTCATACCCTAACCAATTTCCTTTCCTTTGTTCTTCAGGCCCTGCTGGTATTGGGAATGACTCGCAGTTCGGTTGTTGGCGTGTCTATGGCAATGTGATTCTCGAACCTAAAGTGTGCGTTCAGAAGGCAGGTCAGCTCCAACCAAGAGCTCCTCATGAGCGGCCAGCCCAGACGGCTTCAGTCGGCTGTTCTTTCAAAGTTTTGGTGAACAGAGCACGAGATAGCAGGCTTTCAGTTAACGATTCTCTTTATTTCCCTCCATGTACATTCATGTCAACTCATGTTAACATTTAACATCATACAAGCACATGCTTTGGCCATTAGATTCTTGGATTTCATTGGGTCTCACTGAAATTGGCTTCATGTGATGAATTTTCGGCACAAGTACGGAGAGACTGACTGACAGCTTCTGATTATCTTGCACCTCATACTAAACCATACTGAAACAATGACAGCAGCAAAAAGTAAACCGCTGTTTTCCAAGTGACTGAAGACTGTAGTACTGACTGTAACTTCTGTAAGTCAGCTCTCTCAGAATGGGGCTTAACCCCACAGAGTGTTTCCAGGCAAAACACAGATGTGACGTCAGGAAGACGCTGAATCTTGTAACATCAGCACTTTCAGTGTGGTCTATCTGAAAACAGTGACTAGAATAAGCTATTTTCCACTGTTTGCACCATATCGTTGCATATTGAGCATGAGAGAAACAGCAAAAATGATTACAATATTCCAGAGAAGAATAAGCTATGATGAAATAACAGAAACTCTTACATATAAAAAGTCACACATGATGTACCATCATATTCAAACATGTGAAATTGGCTTGGATTGCATCACACACACTTTAATACAGGACAAAACATATAAATTACAAATTACAATTTATTTCTTAAAGGTTTTTTTTAGGCTTTATAGGCTGTGATCAACAAATAAAAGATTTAACGTTTTTCCAGTGCAAATGTCTGTATTGACATAATCCACATCTTTTGCTCTCTCACTAATGAAATGAAGGACCTGATGGGAATAGAAAATTCTTTCCACAGTATTAATGTGTGGGTGAATAGAGGCTATTGTCTTTATTGGCTTTAAAATATGGTGAAGATGATTTTTCTCAAGACAACGTGATGTAACTCACAAAGCCAAGTGGACATGCTCTGTCTATTAGTAGGAAATTTATTTTGAACGTTTAGTATAAATCATAAATACATTTACAATTAAATGTTACATATTTCTTAACAAAAAACTAAGGTTTTCAAAGTTTGAATGTGTCCACAAACTCTGAACTTGGCCAGTGAGCAATGTTACCTAGATTTATAAAGCCATTATAAAACCATCAACACTCTCATTGTTTTTATATTTCTTCATTGATTTAATCTAATTTTAGTTGTTTATTCCCAGAAGCCCATTTTTTTTATCTCACCAACACGATCATTGTTTTTATCCATCAATGTATTATGTGTTTTAATGTGGCTACAGTAGTGTAAAGCTGATGATACACGGAGCAACTTTTAGAGCAATCGTGCTGGGCAATGTTACTGTCAATGGTAATGAGTAAAGATTACTACCGTAATCCCCTTCCCCCACCACTCCACCACCCACACCGCACCGCCGCTATCCGTTCAAAACATAGTCGGACTTGCCACTAGCAAGATTGCCCAGCAACATTGCTCAAAAAGTTGCCCCGTGTATCATCAGCTTAAGGGATCCCAGATATGTCATGTGATATTACTGCAACTCTGAAGAATCTATCCACCTGGTTGATCTCCAAGATGAAAGGCCTGTCAGAGACACAATTTGGAAAAGTTAACCCATCACCACCTCTTCTTTGATTCCTGTATTTCAAAGTGACAATGTTTTGATATTCTTTTTCATAATTTGGCATAAATTAGGTAAATCAACAGTGTTTTTACCATTCAGTTGGTGCTCCAGTAGATGTACTTCTAGTTTTGCCTTTAACAGTGTTATTTTTCATTTTGCTTCTGCACTTGTACCTTGGTGAATGTACCCTACTCATTGGTCAGTAATCGTAGAAAAGTATCAGCAATTACCATAAATAACATTCAACATGTTTCACATTATCTTTTCTCTCAGCTGATTGTCTGATTTCCTGTGATGATCATCACAATTTATTTAAACCTTAACCTTTTAAAAAGAAAAAAAAATGGATGTTGAGTAATTACCTACTTAATTCATTCAGGGTTTTTCTTTTGCCAGATTAAGTGATTCTAGTGGAGCGGCATCAGTCTGCGTAGCACTGTGTTTTCACTCCTACGCAGCTTTTCTCTGCTCACACTGAGAGCATCCCACTCTGCTCCTTTAAAAATATGGTGAACAATTGTCTTGGCTATCCCAAGTTTAAGCAGGAAAGACTCTTGACTCCTTTAGATTTTTGTCCGGAAATTAAATCTCTATCCTATTTGCTACAACTGTAACGTGAAAATGAATGAAGTCGTGTGCTCTGGCACAATCTGTATTATTCACAAACATGTATAAAGTGTCTTTTTTAATTTGGGAACAGTCATGAAAAAAATGAACTCATGTAGTTGTTCAGTCAAAACCCCTTTGTCTGTCTTATTATATAAATACACTTTCCATGGCGCTGTACACATCTTGCAGAGAAACTTTGCAGAGATTCAATGTTAATTAACCCTGCAAAAGTTTCCACATGAACAAGTCATCAGTCAAGAGCCATCTGCACAAAGCATGAATAGATTTGTTTTCTTTCTGAAGAATATCAACATGTTTTAAGAATGTTTTTGAAAAATGAAAAAAAATGAAACATCTCACAAGATAGCAAATCCTCTCAGAAACATCAGAATACAAGAAGAAATCAAGTTCTTTCAATCATGATTTTGGTGTACTGGAATACACTATTTTGGAAGTGTGCAACTTTACTGCTTTTTTACCTGCTTCTTTCCCTCAAGAGGCAGTTAATAATGCAGAGACTTAACTAGTTTATTAATATCACTGAAATTAGCTCTTCTCAGCTTTCCTGCAGAACCACAGCGGGTTTGACTTGCCGTCTCTCTTTACTGGCAAAACCCCATCATCATTTCCTGTGCTGGCACGCAGTTTCCATGACAGCTGAGGGAAATCACTATAAAGGTGAGTTTCACTGTTTTTGCTGTATTTTAATGAAATTAGTTCATTGTGAGGCTGTGTGCTCACCACCATTTTTTGAACTTCAGGCTTTCTGTGCAGCTGTATGAGATACTGTAGGATGTTCCTGATTTCCTCCGTGATGGCATGGATTGTGCTGACAGTAGTCAGCCTGCCTGTGTGGAGTGGTGAGTATAAACAGACTTTTTTTGTGATTATAGTGATGTTCACTACATGAATTGGTAATACTTTTTGCACTGTCCAGTCTTAAAACTCTATCAGATGACAAAATATGGGAGGATTATTTGACTATTTTGCTAGACCTCTGTAGGCTCTAACAAATGACCTTAGCCTAAAGTGACTCTACTTCTAATGATTTAGGATGAACACAGCCTGATTAACACTGAATAAACGCTCTTTTCACACCATTGTGAGTTTGAGCTACAAGAGAACTTGAACTGACTATTAGAGATACCGGATTTCTGATGTGTTCTGTGCTGGTGCTGAATCACCTGCTTTAATTAGGCACTGAATACAATATCATCAAGAATTTCAATCACTTATTTTCTTACTTGCCAAGAGTTGGATGAGAAGATTGATTCCAGCAGCCAGTTAGCTTAGCACAAAGAAAGTGAATATTTTTTCCAATATGTCGAACTATTCATTTAAACTTTGTGATAACTTTCAGTAAGAACTAGGGATTACAATTTGAAATTTAGTAATTACCGTTACATTATAGTTAAAAATACTGATATTTGTCTGCTTGTTTGCTTTCTTACTAGAAGTTGAACGGGAGGGTTGATATCAGTTTTTTTTCTCCACTGTGTGTTCAGTGGAAAGATTAGATGGAACCTGTTTGTGTGGCTTCTTAGCTAGAGATAGCCATTGATTTGCCTACATTAAGGAATGACCTGGTTTTGTTTAGAGTTTGGAGCATGTGTAAACCTTGCAGTTTCACTGTGAGGACGTCTGCAGAGCTGCTGTGTGCAGTTAAACCACAATGTTTCGTTTTTTCATATCTCCATGTGTTAAACACAGTGGGAGTGACGTGTGGGTGTGGAGAGTTTTTAGGATTTGACCTTTGACAGAGCAGGGTGACAAAAAGTAATACAAGAAGTAATGAAATAAGTAACTTATACTGAGTAATTAGTAATGTAATGACATTTTTAATTAATAATACATAGTGATTAAAGTGACTGTGAACTGACAGCTGCTGCTGTATTAAGTTTGTTCTCCCTTAAGTTGCTATCAGTAGTAGATCTACAGAGGTCTTATTTGTCCTTTGCCTTTTGGATTAGTACATAACGGTGACACTCAGGGGACACAAAAATGCAATGCACACTAGTCCGTTACCTAACTATCTCCAATCGACCTTCCATTTTTTTGCCAGCTTTGAAAGTAGTCCAGCCCTATAGAGTGGTGAGCACCAATGGTACGGCACAGGTCCAATGCTTCGTCCACCCACGACCGTCCTCCCACCAGATTCAACCCTCCTCTGATCAAAGCCTGCCATACCCCTATGCTGACCCAGAGGAGCTCCGCGTGATTTTGCTGAAAGGCCTCCACGGCACCCAGCAATTTTGCTCGTCCATCCTCAGCTTCAAAGAGCAGAAAGAGACAGGCGTGGAGAAAGAGGGAGAGGTAAGTCTATGGATGGGTGGACATTAACTTATTCCAACTTTAAATACTGTAACATTCTAAAAACACATTCTTTTTCTATTAGCTTATCGTAAGAGATGGGGATCCTACATAAAAACACACTTTTTTTTTGTTGCCAGAAACAGTTTTCTATTAGAGAGATATATAGAGTCGGAAAATGGTGACGTCACATACCTCTGTGCACCAATTAAGATGAGGCAACATTTAACTCAGAATCTGATAAAAGTTGGTTGGTTACTTTTTTTTGCTAGTTTGGATGAAGCACCAAATAATACATAATGATGTTTTTTCCCCTGCAGTTTAACTCTGATCGTTTTTTTAGTCATGAAAATACCAAATACTTAATATATGAAAACACCCCCGCACACACACACACACACCAAGTATGACAAATCACGTCTGTCTTTGATTAAAACAAACACAAAAATATTATAATAAGTAGAGTGATCACCTGTAAAAGAATGTGATTTAAAACATTGGATATATATCATGAAGTGAAGTTATTCATCTTGACCCCTCCTTTGACCCTTGATTTACCCTCAATCATGGGATCATTAAAATAAAAGTGGTTCACCTGCTGGGAAGAATGAATATCTTCATCAAAATTTATGGCAACATGTCCTTCAGATTAGGAGATATTTTGTGTTGACATACAACAATTTTGCCAGAGGGTGGCGACAAAGTTCACACTTTCCAACACTGTCCAACAGGAGAAAGGAGCAGGAATGTGCTCAGTAAATCCTAGAGCTTATTAGATTTTAACTATTTCTTGTGAGGACTTTCAAAGAGGAAAAAATATTTCTCATCAATAGCTTCTTTTCTTTATCTTGCAAACAGTTGTAAGGGAAAAAATTGTTAACTGCAGGCATCAAACTTCAGTTTAATGTATGTTTTAGGTGCAGTGCTCTGCACAGATAAGAGAGGGCGCCGTGGAGGTGACAGTGTCCGGACTCAAACCAACACACACGGATATATACCGCTGTGAGATAGAGGTCTTCTACCCACCACCATACCTGCGGATCCCTGGCAATGGCACACTCCTCCATGTCTTAGGTGAGACGTCCACACGCAACGTGCTGACTCATAAGCATGTTTACCCACTGAGCTATCATCTAACTTTCTGTTCATCCATTTGCTTTGTCCACAGAGAGCTCTGATTGTCCTTTGCAGGGGACTCAGAGACAGATTGCAGACCAGGGTGAAAAAGAGACTGAGGAGAGGATGGCACCATGGAACATCAGTGTTCCTGTGTTTATACTGGCACTACTGGTCATATTCGTCGTCTTGATCATTATCTACCTCCAGGTCAGAGCATGTAATAATTGTGATGTGATGATTAATGCTAATTGCTAGTAGAATAAATCAGTACAGTTTTTGTATGTTATAAATTACTTTGTTATTATTTATTTATGTTAGTACTAGTTTGTGGTTTGATACCCATGTAAAAATTTGAAATAGCCCGGAAATATGCCACCTTTCTTCTCACACCTGTCAAATCTTTGTGTTTTCCATTTGCAGGCTCTCCAATGCGTACGAGGAAGGAGGGAGATTGTCAGACCAGTGCCTGGTGTGCATCACAAGGTGGATCCTGCTGCATTTTCATGTTAAAACATGAAACGTGTCTAAAACAGCATTGCATCTGCCTAGAGGCATTAGAAAACCACTGATTTTTAAAGGAGGGTTAGAGGAATATTTGGTCATTATCGGCCATTTATTATATATCACCTCAGTTATGATTGAGGTTCTTTTTTTTTTTACAGCAACTGTAGAAAAATGCTATATTGTTTACATTATGGTAAACACAAATTATATTAAAAAGCTGTAGCTTTGATTAATGAGTTGAGTTGTTGAAGCACATATGGGAGCTCCCATCGTAACTGCAGCTAGAAAGGCTTGTAAGGCTACTTCTGTGTACAAACTAATTGTTTGATTAAAATTAAAATGATAATAATTAAAATGAATTTTAACTTGGCTAAATGCTCCAGCTAAGAAAATGCAATGCTTTGAATGATTAGGGTGCATTACGGCTATAGAAGGTTTTTGCCTGTAAGTGTATTGTATATTCATGTTGGATATTACGTGACAATAAAGTTTCTTAACTTTCTTAACACAGCTGCCCCAAAGCAATGTCTGAAAGGTGTGTATGTGAGGTCGGGGGGTGGGTGACTAAGATCATCACAGCAGAGAGAAATGTACAGCTGTGTGTCATCCACACATAAATCTATAGGATAGAAGGTTTCCTTATATGTTGCCAAAATTGATCATGTGTTAATGAAAAGAAGTGGTCCAAGGACTGATCCTTGTAGAACACCAGATACCAGCTGTTAGGCGCTGGCGAGACCACGTGGCTTGGTCTGACCTCGGTGAAGTTGGCTCAAAGAACAAGCTTAAAAGGGAACTTGGTCGTTCCTGAATTAGTCCAGTGTAAGTTAACAGACTGATAACTTTAACAAAACAAAAGAAAGAAAGAAAATAAAACAAAATAAAGTTGCTGTCAAACAAGGGACAAATCGATGTCGCGGCTCTTCGCATGTGTAGCTTCAAGCGAACAAAGGCCTGTTGCGCTGGTCGAACTCTTAGGCCGTTGCCTGGAGAGGCACGGCGGACGTGTGCCGTAGCGTCCAGAGAGCAGAGCGGAAGACCAGGGCACGAGGGGAAGAGCAGAGCAGAGAGCGAACGACCTCTCGTGTCGTGCTTTTGTTGTCCGGGGCGTTTCCCAGAGGGCAGTCCTTTGTTCCCGAGGGAGCATTACCGGTTTCCCGAGGGACTGCCTTTCTAAACTTTTGATGTCTATCTATAAAGTCTATTTGCACGTATTATAATCAAATATTTTCCACAATCAAACCTCAATGGTCAAACAGTTGTACCATTCTAAGTTATGCATTTGGTAACAGGAAAAACAATTGTCACATTATTGGTCAGGATAAGTGGGTGACATTTATACATTAACGGCTTAAACGGGAGTTTAGGATTTCCTGCCCCATCCAAGGAGATTCTGATAGGCTGTTTAGGGAAATGCTAATTGCTGGTTAATGTCCCTTTGTCAGTTTAACAGTCAGGCACCGCGTTATCAGCTTCGTAGATCAAAAAGGTGCCAGTTTATTCACCTTAAGCTCCACCTTATTTCCTCCTTCCAGGTGGGCGTTACACCTTAACTCCACTTACAGTGTTCGCTGACCACTCTTCTCCTCTGGTGAATTTCTTATCCTCTGTTGCCATCTACTGGCCGTTTTCATGTACTGTTTTAACAAAATAACCCTTTCACTAATGTCACAATTTCCATGGCTATTATTATATGTAATTATAGTTACAATTTGTCCTTCTTTATATTTTTGACATTACTGGATTAGAAATTCACCAATATGTTTCAACTTCAGTCTCACCGTATTTTTTTAAAAGTTATACAGGCATAATTTGACACCATTACAACTTAAACACTTACAATTGTATTTTTAAAAAGAATTAATAAGGAATAACATATTTGATACATGCATAACATGATTCAACAATGCCAACCATGAGGGTGCTGTGTCTCATACAAGTGTAGTTTTGGCAGTGCAAAGCTTGGTTTCATGCAGTACCTGGCCGTACCTTGCAGTACCAGGTGCCATTAATCACTATGTGTCATGATCTCATTCTTGGCCTCAGTGTGCCAAGATCTCAGGCCTGGCGTACGTGACTCACAGCAGGTACCTACTACCATTGTGTGTGTTACGGTTGACTAGGTTTTTCCTGCGCTGTCTGAGCAGCTGCTCTGCTCATGCTGGCACTTTGAAAAGGCACATGTTCATAAACACACAGAGTATAGGAATAAAATATTGTTCATAAACACACAGAGTATAGGAATAAAATATGAGTTGGTACACACTTATTAAACATTTAGTAGTCAAACTTTATATTGAAAGAATAACAACAGTGGTCAACACCTTTGCCCCGTAAAACCACAGTCATTCTTCCAATGGCTACACTACAAATACTTCTGAGTAAATCTTCTATGTTATACAATTTTTGCGAACAAACAGAGTACAAGAAACAAAGAACAAAGAAACGCCAAGGAATTATTCAACAATAGCACTTAGAGAAAGCAACTTTTCCACCCCGTTTCTGTTGGGGTCTCTTTAGCAGTCTGTTGAAGTTGATCTTCAACCCCCCTGCTCCTCTCTGGGAGAGGAAAAGAGGGATTTGGAGTATCTCCAAATTTATTTAATATAAAATGCACAAATCAACACCGTTGTCCCACTACAATAGCGTATAGCTCTTGAGGCAAGATCTGGGCCCGTGTTTATCAAGTTTCTCAGAATTACTCAGAACACTGCTAAGAACTGACTTAAGGGGAATCCCGGCTCTTTCAGAGATGTGTCAAGCAGGCTACAGACTCTTTTTTTATGTCATTCGGAATTTTTCAAAGTAAAACCTCTCAATTCAACTCGAAATAATGCATTGCTGCAAAAAATGTTTTTATAGTGTTTTTATTTTGTAGGCCAAACCACTAAAGAGGAAGTGATTATGTGAGTAACTGCTGTCATGACTGAGATCTATTTCAGCACCGCTATCGAAGTATTTATTTATTTTTTATTTTTTGCCTTTATCAAAGCACCATAATCTAGCAGCGGGCCAGATATTATTGCTGGCGGCAGTTCTGGTGAGGGTCCATAATCACAGAGAGAATTAATGTGTTTCCCTTGTCAGTGTTTGTATAAATTTCATCTATTATGTATTTTATAATGGACTGTGTGCTGAAACAATGTTACACACTCTTGGCTTACATTTTCCATGTATCTGTGGCCAAGTCACATAACTTATGGTTTTAAGTAAATATAATTTCTTAATAAATCCATCTTAAGAAACCTCATTTCTTGACTGGCTACTCTTTGCTGCCTGAGATGATGACACCTTATGTTCTGTGTCAGCAACCACAGCTACGCTCTGTGGGGGGTGGGGGGGCACAAACAGGATTTTGGATGACAACAAAGGCAGTGATCAATCACTAAATAGAATCCCTCACTTTGAATGGTGAAATTCCTAAGAGGAGTTTACATTCAACACACATTTGACAATAAAGACTTTTCATGAGATTACATTATGATATACACATTGGAAATGAAAGATAAAAAAGTTGATCTTTATATGAGTGCCATCAATTGTGCCTACTACTCCTGGGAGTGTACAGTGGGTACGGAAAGTATTCAGACCCCTTTAAATTTTTCACTCTTTGTTTCATTGCAGCCATTTTCCAAAAATCAAAAAAGTTCATTTTATTTCTCAGTAATGTACACTCAGCACCCCATCTTGACAGAAAAAAAACAGAAATCTAGAAATTTTTGCAAATTTATTAAAAAAGAAAAACTGAAATATTACATGGTCATAAGTATTCAGACCCTTTGCTCAGTATTTAGTAGAAGCACCCTTTTGATCTAATACAGCCATGAGTCGTTTTGGGAAAGATGCAACAAGTTTTTCACATCTGGATTTGGGTATCCTCTGCCATTCCTCCTTGCAGATCCTCTCCAGTTCTGTCAGGTTGGATGGTAAACGTTGGTGGACAGCCATTTTCAGGTCTCTCCAGAGATGCTCAATTGGGTTTAAGTCAGGGCTCTGGCTGGGCCATTTAAGAACAGCCACAGAGTTTTTGTGAAGCCACTCCTTCGTTATTTTAGCGGTGCGCTTAGGGTCATTGTCTTGTTGGAAGGTAAACCTTCGGCCCAGTCTGAGGTCCAGAGCACTCTGGAAAAGGTTTTCGTCCAGGATATCCCTGTACTTGGCCGCATTCATCTTTCCCTCGATT
>NC_060156.1:25136036-25147413 GCF_021292245.1 Micropterus dolomieu | reverse complement strand
GGCCAGATCTGTGCCTTGCCACAATTCTGTCTCTGAGCTCTTCAGGCAGTTCCTTTGACCTCATGATTCTCATTTGCTCTGACATGCACTGTGAGCTGTAAGGTCTTATATAGACAGGTGTGTGGCTTTCCTAATCAAGTCCAATCAGTATAATCAAACACAGCTGGACTCAAATGAAGGTGTAGAACCATCTCAAGGATGATCAGAAGAAACAGACAGCACCTGAGTTAAATATGAGTGTCACGGCAAAGGGTCTGAATACTTATGACCATGTAATATTTCAGTTTTTCTTTTTTAATAAATTTGCAAAAGTTTCTACATTTCTGTTTTTTTCTGTCAAGATGGGGTGCTGAGTGTACATTACTGAGAAATAAAATGAACTTTTTTGATTTTTGGAAAATGGCTGCAATGAAACAAAGAGTGAAAAATTTAAAGGGGTCTGAATACTTTCTGTACCCACTGTAGTTGGGAAGTCGATGAAAAGCGTGATAATAAGTGAAGCTGTGTCATAGGCTAATTGTTTCCATGACAATTTGGCCCCAAATCATCAGCACTGCTGCATTTATCCTGTGGCAAAGAAACTAAGGCTCTTTCTCAATACCGAGTTCGCCAAGTTCGGACTTCTGTACTTTAAAGCTCGGACTTGGCAAGTTCGGCTTTGGAGTACAAATTCCCAGAAAAGGGAGCACGCAGTCCGTCATTCAGCAATTGGAACAGCAGCGGGCTTGATGACGGCCGGACCCGTTAGGGGGCGGGACCTCAAATCTCCAAAAACGTTGTACCAATTCAGCTCTGTCTAGAGAAATCAACCACATATTTGTAGATTAAACAACTATATGCCCGCCTAAAAAAACTCTTAAAAATACTATATGTGACACAAGAACAGCAGTATTATAACTTACAGTTGTGAATTGTTGGAGCTGGCTGGCGCCATCTTGGCAGCGCGTCACCGCGCGTCTCCCAGATAACCAAAAATGGGCAAAGAGGCAGGTCGTAGGTGGAGCTGAGGTGACATGTTGCTGAAACCACTCCCACCTAGCTTGACGTGACCGAGTTAGCTCAGGCTAAGGAGCTAATGCTACATGCTACTCTGAGGTGCTGTATGGTGGAGGTTTGAACTTGCTGCCATGTTGTTACCAGTTTACCGACATTACCAGCTACAGTCAAGGTAAATATTAAAATAACTCACATATCTGTTATTGACATTATACTTCACAAGGTTTTAAATGCTTTTTAATATATAAATGTGGTAACGTTAACGTTATTTTGCAACACTAAAGTTAGATTTTGTTGAGACCAACGATAACAGTTAACTATGAATCAGTTATTAATTACCTTAAGTTTACTTAACGTTACAACTCAAACAAACAATTTCAAGCAAATCAATTAACCCTTTTACATACCGTTGGTTACGAGCAGTTACGAGTCGTTTATTTGGACGTCACCTTAGTATGTTACTTGTAATAAATGTAATAAGCTAGCGGTAGAGTCCTCAGTTACATGATGGAAGCTATATGTCTTGTAAAACATTAGCTAAGGCTGCTATCACGTTAACTAATTCCCCACACCGCTATTTTGAGTAACGTTGCTGCTGTCGGCAGTACTGTGTGGGATTATTGTCTGGAATAGGACACTTGTGAGAGAAAGGTACTTTTTATATTTGTCACAAGATTCTTGTTGAGATTCTGATGCCTCCACATCTGCTACTCAAAGTTTAAACTTTGAGTCTAAAATAACGTTGCTAGTCTTGGCTACTGGACACAGCTGATATAAAATTGTCTGTCTTAAAAGGACAACACAAAAATATTTAAAGAGTCTCCCTTGTTCCATTTTCTCCCGCGTATTTGACATAATAGTGCTGTCAACATTAAAACACTGAGGCATCTTTTATCTCAAAAAATTTGAATACTGAGGAAAAGTTCATCATGAGCATCAGAACCAGACTGAGAGATGAAAGGCCTCAGAAACCTTTGCAGGTGTTTTAAGTTTGAGGAGAGCTCTTCCCCAGTTGACATTTCTGTATAATTTATAATACAGAAATGTATTTAGGCTATTCTAAAATGTTTATACATTTTGAGATAGTGGAGTTTTTATTTCCATGAACTGTAAACCGTAATCATCAAGATGAAAGCAAAAAGGGTGTGAAATGCTTCGCTTTGTGTAATGAATCTAGAATATATCAAAGATTCACTTTTTGATTAAATTGCGTTAGAAAATGAACTTCACCACAATATTCTATTTATTAAAGAATCATCTGTATTTACTTTATCTTTTTTATCACCTGAAGAATTTATTACACATTTTTCTCCTAGAGTCACACTGTGGATCAGATGTCCCACCTGCTGCCAGAGAGGTGCAGAGACCTGGAAGCCTCGTTATTGTCATGGAAGTCTGTATGTGTTGGCGTGGACTGACGTGGAAAGGCGTTCTCTCCTTCTTTTTACTTTGACTTTTAAATATTGTCCATATTTGTATCATAGATCCATTTAAATATGTTAGATATGGTTTATGGTTCACTTGTAATAAATTCTCTATATATTAGCACTCCCTGTCTTTACTACTTACTGAAAAGCTAATTGTATACCACAGATAAAACATGAAACATTAAAACTGAACTCTTGCTTAAGAACATCAGTATAGTATAAGTTAAAAAGTGAAAATACTCCCAAACATTTTTTCCAAAATGTTTCCCAAACACTCTAAGGCTATCGCTATTGGGTTAGAGGCGAAGCAGGATGAGTCAACGCCTCACTGGCCCATACGGTACCACCAAGCACAACTCACCTGCCCAGAGCCAGGCCGTGTGTGCCACATAGCAGAGCAGCACTCGCACCGGGCAGAGGAGGTGGGACGTAACGCCCTCCACCGACCAATGGGGGGGAGGAAAAAAAGTCAGAGATGGTGATGACCCGTGACCGAAAGGAGCTCGTAATGCTTTTAGGCATGAATGTTGGGTTAGGGCGCAGGACAGCAGAGCTGCTGTCGCCCTGAATCCTGAGCCACGACAGAGCCACAGAGAGGGCAGCCAGATCGCTGACCCTCTTGGCCGATGTCAGAGCCAGGAGCAAGGCGACCTTAGCCGAAAGGAATCTCAGGTCCACCGTCTCCAAAGGCTCAAACGGGGCTTGGGTTAACACGCGTAAAACCAGCGCCAAATCCCACTGTGGGGCAACAGGCCGCGTCACCGGCCTGGCCAGACCCAGTAGCTGCGCAGAGTGCACTCTGCCCTGGCGGTTTATGTAGGCAGCCGCGTGCTGGTCCCTCAGCAGAGAAGTGTCGGATCACCCTCCACACCGTGAGAAGCTCCAGCGCCGTCTCTGTCTCACGGGGCCGACATGCAGGCGGATGAAGCACCGCTGCAGCCTCCTCATGTGGAGAAGGCCCAGGGGAACCACCACGTCAGCGACATGGGACAACATGGCGGAGCAGCTCCATCAGAGCATCCACCCTCTCCTGAGAGAGCCGCGCTCTCTCTCCATTATACCACTCCTCTGGTGAGGGGAGGAAGGCAGGGGCTCATCGCCGCACCGCTCGCCCGGCAAGGGAAGAGGGCGGTGGAGGTGTACATGTGGGCTCTGTCCAGCCACCTGACCATGTCAGGGAGGGGGGCAAGGGGAGAGAGGATGTGCAGCTTTGCAGCAAGCCCAGGCTGCTTGTTAGCCATTTGGCTAACCCACAGCTGGTTCACGTAATGTGTTCTGTAGTTTACAACAAACACAATTCTCCCGAGCGTCACTGTCGCCTGCCATGCCTAACGTGTTTGGCACACATTTGATGCCGTATATCACACATGTACAGTGCACAACACACCTCTGGATGCAGGAGGAGGGACTGCGCCGGTGATGCCGTGGTCACGCACGAATCCGCAGCCGGGCTCTGCCGGGGGCGTGCGTAATGCGTGGAGCAGTAATAGGATAACACTACACGCAGGGTTGTGTGTAGTGCTATCCTGTTCGCTTGAAGCGTAGTGACCGCTTTTTGTTTCTGTGGGGAGGGGTGTGTGAAGGGACCTCTGATCGTGAACAGGCACAGGCTCACACCGTATGGGAAATGTGTGCTTGATGTGGCTGGTTCGACTGAGACAGGCACAGACAGCATTTGTTCAACAACTTCCACAAAAGGAGCAACAAGATTTCACACAGCTAGTTTTCGACCCATAGCTTACCAGTGGTCCGCTCTGACCGACGAGGGTCAGCCAGCAGCAATGAAATCGGTTACTAAATGTCATTAGCCGCAGCTAATGTGGAGCAACGTGGGCACACGGGGTCTCCCTGGTTGGCTGATCCAGGCAGACCACATGTGAGCGTCACATTAGCTATCCGCCAGCTCCCTGTTAGCTTACCTCGCCGCGGTAACCTAGTAGCACCAAGGCCGGCGTCATTGGAGGTCGGAACGGGGAACGCTCGGAGCCGCTCGGAGACCCATGAATCGGAAGAGTGGAGCCATCCAACTCCCGCTTTCCGTCAATAGCAGATCGAGCTTCGTCCAGAGAGTGGTTGGACCACCACACCTCCTCGTTCTGAACGGCAAAACTATCCGCCCGGCGCCGCCACTCTTCGGGGGGGAGAAGGACGCAGAACGGGCAGAGCGAACCGAGAGTGAGCGCTCGGCCGGCGTGCTCCGGTCGAGCCTCGCAGCAGGGACGGAAATCACCCAGCACGATGTAGCCGGTGTGGCAGACTCACCCCGTTCTGGCCGGCTTGCTGGAAGAATCATTCTTCTTGTTTCGGCTGGAAAATCTTTGCTCTTTAGACAAATCTTCTTCTCTTTAGACAGCTCAGTGCTGAAGAAAAATGGGAGCCGATGACTGGGACTCACCGTTGTATATATACAAGGTGCAGATGTAGGAGAGGCCCACGCTGTGGGTGGGCGTAGACTAAAATTGTCAGTGCCGCGCAAGCGCGCGGAAGGGGTAAACCCAATATCGATAGCTTAAGAGGGCGAAGCCTATACGAAATAGAAACAAACATGAGCACATCGCTCTCAAACATTGCCAGGTGGTTCACCACTCAAGAGCTGTGAAACAACAGCACGGCTCTGTTGATAAATAAAAAGGAAAAGTTACGTTGTGTTCTCTGGCGGACCTGGATCAGCTGTAAACACACCACAGGGCTAACGTAAACGTTGCTATGTGGCTGTGTTTTAATGTTTTAATGACTGGGTCCGTTTCTTTTGGAGAGGAGACGACCTCTGAGGTAATTCGGCTCCCGGTAGAACCCTGTCAGGGCACTGAAGTAGAGCGGACCCAGAACAGCTCTCATCAGCTGTTAGCTGTAAACACTAGCAGGACTAAAGTTACTTTACGACTGTGTTAATAAACAGCCTATTAAATTATACATTTCAACGTTTAATGTTATAAATAAACATGTAAAAACGAATAAAACTCTCAATAAATGATTTTAAAGTGCCTAAAGAAATCCAAAATTGTAACCCTAACCCTGGGTCGTCAGTGCGCATGTGTAGGTGTAGCATGTATGTGTAGTGGCAGAAGAGGAACACTTTCTGAAGAGACGGAGCCGCAGCTTTCAGATAATTTATCACCATTGATGAACCACACAAAGAATGTTTTATCATTTTTAAATAGCCAGCTACTAGAAATACACCCGCAAGGATCATCGATGTGGATGCAGTTTTCGACTGCATGCACCTCACGGGTCTATTTCAAGCACCATTTAAAAACGATATAATATTCTTTGTGTGGTTCATCAATTGTGATAAATCATCCGAACGTCAAGCGACGTGCGGACTACTTCGCACCGGTGAGGCTGGGGCTCCTTCTCTCTGCCACTAGGCTACACACACATACACGCTACGCCTACACATGTGCACTGACCCCACTTCAGAGGGCAATCGCTCACCCTTCCACATGTCGGTGACTTGAAAGCCTTGACCTGTACTAATGGAGGCTTTCAACTTCAAAAGAAAATAATTGCTGCTAAAATATTTAAAAGTCAAATTTTGTATTCTAGATGTATTTCAGGGGATCGGAGACCAAACTTGCGTATAAAGGGAAATCTACCGTTTACTTTGTCATCGCATTTTCTTCATGGAGACTGAATGTAATATGTAATGGATAACTGGATTGAGTTTATGTTCATATTCATTTGGTTTGCAATATGTTCTCAAAATTATGTTCAGTATATGCACAGTCACTGTGGTTCTGTCTTTATCATTGCTTTTCACCAGTAGTTTTTGCACAGTGTCAAAATATTTAAAGAGGAACTCATAATTGTATTAGTTATCTGATCCTTAGTGGTGGCTGAAACCTGTTACTTAATATATACTTGTAAAGAAATGCACTGTAAAGGTTAAATCCCAATGGTTAAAACATAGGCGTCACTAGACAATTTTTATTTTTTTGGACGTGTAGGGCTCTGAGGTAAAGTTAGCAACAACTGACTACATCAGCAACGTCCAATCAAGTTAGCAATAATATATATCCGACGTCGGGTTCAGGAGCGTTGCTAGACATAAAGCTCTACTGGGGCACAGACCCCCTCATTCCCCATGTAAATTGTTGATTGATTGAAGTCTATGAAATAGGTAAGTATGTGCCCTACCAGCTTTCCTTGCTTAGCACATTAATAATGGAACTGTCATGTCAGAAACGGAAGAACAGAGCATAAGCACACACACCTATGGTACCACGTAAGAAAAATTCTGCTATGGGGCCCTCATACCTGACTTGTGAGCCATGCAAACAATTTGCCACTGCTGCACAGTCACACCTGACACTGCACTGCTCTCGCTACCACCTCTCCTTTGTCTCTGTGATAAGCCTGAGTTTGAAACCTCCTCTGGAAAATACCACTGCTGATTTACATGGACCTCTGCGCTCTAACTCAATCCTCCATTAGGGTCTGAGCTGCTTGTATCAGATGCTGCCTGTAGACCTCACATAGTCATGTCATGGTATAGTATAATTAGTATTTACCTTTTGAAAATGTATTAAAGGAAGCCACATCAGCCAGTTTGAATGGACTTGAAGCAGCTGATAACATTAATATCTTGCAAGTTTTGATACAGGGGCTATGCTGAAGTTTGTCAGTAGAGTAGATGCTGGATCATCAGCCAGTACAAGCACAGCTGATCCAAATCCAGTACCAGCACAGACCCAGTCCAGACGTTTTTAGCAAGTCACACAGACCTAGGTGGGTCCGTGTACTGTAAATAGGGAAACGAAAAACGGGAAACAGTTTCAAATCTCGTTATCCGATTTTCTTTGATGTGTTTATAGATGGAAATAGGAAATTCAAATACCAGTGTATAAATCTTATTCCTCAATTTGGCATTGGGTTTTTATGGTGACCCGGGTGCTATGGTAAGCAGCCAAGTAAACTGTTGTGGGCCTATGGCACACACCCTGAAGTCGGTTTGTTTCCCGTTTTTCGTTTCCCTATTTACTAATGGTAATTGGGAAATGAGGCGTTTTTCGTTTTTTTTGTTTCAAAACGAAAATCCATTGGCTGCAAAGTACACGGACCATAAATCTTATTCCTCAATTATTATTATTTTTTTTCAGGAAGTCAGCCTGCTGAATGAGTGAAAGACTCCGGGGACCCATGTGAGTGATCAAAGAATAGTTCATGTCACGTGACGAATGACTCAAAACTAGAGACCTACAGTGTAAAGTGGTGAACTAATCATTTCTGTTTCCTGTGCTACTCGCCAACCACTGCCCTGTAGCTGAGCTGTCATGTGACAAATTAACTACTCAAACCTAGAGATCCACTGTTATGGGTAATAAATTCGGTTTCTTGTGCTGCCGGAGCCCCTGCAGCTGCCGTGTGTCATCCACACACTTGACATGACCGATGTTTCTCATATCTCATATACCCCATCAGTTAGTTTAGTTGTTTGTTAGTTTGAGTTTGAGTTAAATAAACTTTTTTTCCCCTATTATCTGTGTGAGGCCTCCCTTTTTGTTGCCAGCCTTGTGCCAGGCGGTAACAGACAGCATACTTATATAATGAGGGATACCACTAAAAAAAAGAAACAACAATGCTGTAAATTAGTAATAAATAATAATCAAACAATTGAAGATAAGCAACAAACATCATAAAAACATAAAATATTCAGTCAATAAAACCAAGGCATTTACAGACCTTAAAACACACATTAAATAGTACATATCAAGACAAAGGCCTGTTTAAATAAAAGAATCCTCACTTTTTTTTTAAAGGCTTCAACAGAGACCACGGAGCGCAGGTCTGAGGGAAGAGCGTTCCACAGTGTTGGGGCCACCACTTGAAATGAACCTGACATGGAGACAGGCTAGACCTGGGCCCATATTTATCAAGCTTAAGAACACTGCTAAGAATTGACTTAAGAGTATCATAGCAACATAGTCCTATTTCGAGTGAAGTGTAGGACTAAATCTTAAATTTCAGTCTTGGAGCTGATTCACGACACTTTCCTGTGCAAAAACAGGATTTTGGATGACGACATAGGCAAGGACCACTGAATGGATTTCCTTATTTAAGAAAATTCCCAAATAAATTCACATTGAATGGTGAAATTCCTAAAAGGAGTTTACGTTCAACACACATTTGACAATAGTGATTCTTAGCTTTAAGAAATTTGATAACTTGCTTTTATTCTTTAGTTTGAAAGTAGGAGTAAATTTCATAAATTCTCAGCACTTAAGACTAAAATGGCAAGTTATCAAATTTCTTTCGCTGTTACTCTCCCAGTTATTTAAGACAGCTCGAGAGGTCTCTCAGGTGGTTAGAAGCTGCCAGTAGGGGCTTGTGACGGCGCTGTGGAGACAGAGACATGCATCTTTCAGGAGAGGAAGAATGTTTCTGAATTATTTGACGACGCGCAGTTAATAAGACGCAGTCGGACAGCGCAGGCATAAACTTTGTCAGCGAGTTGGTGAGGGACGCTTCGTTTATTTGCCACAGAACAAACGCGGCAATGCTGATGATTGTAGCCGTCAATTATCGACTTCCCAACAGCACCCCCTGTAATCCGACAGAAGCAAACACAGTTCATGCAAATAGCCGGCAATACAGGAGTAGGAATCTATTCAGTGAATGGTTCTTGGCTACATCATCATCCAAAATCCTGTTTGCGGCACAGCAAAGTGTCGTAAATCAGATCAAAGACTGACACTTAAGATTTAGTCCTACACTTGACTCAAATTAGGATTATGATGCTTGATAACTAACTTTTAAGCACAGCTTTGAGCCAAGAACTTTTTTACTCTTAAGTCAGCTCTTAGCAGAGTTATGAGTAATTCTGAGAAGCTTGATAAATACGGGCCCTGATCAACAGCCTTGCAGCAGTGTTTAGTCCAGAGATGACTTGCTGATGCAAGTGAGGAGTGAGTTACAGGATCACACTGTGGGTGTGTCTGTTCTGCTTTGGTCCTTTAGTTTTCAGTCAGTCATATTATTTGTAGTCTTGTTAGTATCTGTCTTATAGTATGTTGAGTTTTGGGTTCTGTCCTGTCTAGTGCCCGGTGTCCAGTATCTGTTTGTCTGTGTTTTGAGTTTCAGTTATTTCTTGTGTTCAGTTACTCTGTGTGCTTGTGCTGGTTGGTCTGTTACTGTCTGTATGTCTGGTTGTGGGGTTATTATCTGTCCTCTGGTGTTTAGTGGTGGTTTGGTATTTTCCTGATTTCCTGCAGTTCTGAACCATTCTCATGTATTAGTTTCTATACCATCATGCTTGAGTTCTGTCTGTCTATTTTTGTTCTCTGCCAGTTTCATTAATTAATCTGATTTTGTTCATTCTGCTCTACTCTCTGTGTAGCCTTTATTATTATTCATTCACATCTTACTTAGTATCTGTCTTGTCTCGTATCTTAGTTCTTAGTCCTGTACCTTAGTTCATGTCTTAGTGTTCACTCCTGGTCTGTGTACTTCTGTGTTTTGCCCATGTCTATCTGAGTTCTGTTTTACCTTAGCTTCTGTGTCCCTTGTTGGTGTTAGTTTATTCGTGATTTGTCCGCTTGTATTAGTTTATTTATATTACTCTGATGTTTAGTGTTGAGTAACTTTTGTTTTGTCTTTTCCCCCCTCAGTATCTGCCTGCCTGCTAGTCTCTCTGTTCCCATCTACTCTAATGCTACCCGTTAGTGCTTTTTAGGTAATTGTGTTATGAGTGACAAAGTGTTGCTGTTGGAAAGAACTACGGCTGGTGTTTTTGTAAAATTATTTGACTTTGAAACAAGTATGCAGTGTTTTGGTACATTTTAGAAATTGTAAGAAACTGTAACACACTAAACTTAGTTGGCGAAAATGGAATCAGGAATCTGGGTGTTTTGTTTGACACATCTATGCATTTTGATCAACAAATTAAAGCTTTGACCCATACATGCTTTTTCTGAAACATTGCCAAGCTCAAAGCACTTATATCAAAACCAGAAATTGAAATGATAATTAATGTATTAATTTCATCCAGGTTAGACTACTGTAGGTCAGGGATTTGTGTGTGGTGAAGCAGGTTGTAGGACCCAAATGCAGGACACATTGAGTGGAGCAGGTATAGTTCAAGAGTTAAATTAAACAAAAGGCGAGCTCATTTGCAAATAGAGTGGCTGAAACCAAAATCCAAAAATAACACAGTCCAAGAAAACAAAGGTGATCCAACAGAAAAATCCAGAAACAGGTGTGTGATATAAATCACAAGAACAGGCAGGAAACAAGCACAATGAGACCGCGCATGTGCACACGACAACACACTGTAACTACCCAACAAAGACTAGACAGAAACACCAGGTATATATACAGGGACTAACGAGCTGGGCGGGAACAACACAGGTGACAGACATGAGACTAACGAGACACAGGCAGGCAGGGAGACAGCAGGGAAAACGTCTCGGGTTACGTATGTAACCCTGGTTCCCCGAGAAGGGGAACGAGAGACTGCGTCGGTTACGACACTATGGGAACGCCTCTAGGCGAAGCAGGTCTGAACGTGAATGAAATCACTCCAATCCTATTGGCTTGTTGCTAGAACGGTAAGGTGTGACGGAATAACCGGAGGAGTATAAAGCACACCTGTACACACTCATCATTAGCTTAAACTATGAAGCAGGCGCTCCAGGCGGGGAGAGAGGTGCGGCGGGCCGACGCAGTCTCTCGTTCCCCTTCTCGGGGAACCAGGGTTACATACGTAACCCGAGACGTTCCCCTTCGAGGGAACTCGAACTGCGTCGGTTACGACACTATGGGAACGAGATACCCACTAAACCGTGCCGAAAACCCCGCCTGCCCCTGTGTGCAAATAAAGTGGCACGACTAAGAGGAGAGCGCACGAGTGCCCGGTGCCGAAGGAAGGTCAAGACTGTAAAACCGAATGAATGTGTGCGGAGTGGCCCAGCCAGCCGCTAAACAAACATCCTGCAAAGAGGCCCCGGAAAGGAGGG
>NC_060156.1:25115145-25135936 GCF_021292245.1 Micropterus dolomieu | reverse complement strand
GTTCCCCTTCTCGGGGAACCAGGGTTACATACGTAACCCGAGACGTTTTCCCTGCTGTCTCCCTGCCTGCCTGTGTCTCGTTAGTCTCATGTCTGTCACCTGTGTTGTTCCCGCCCAGCTCGTTAGTCCCTGTATATATACCTGGTGTTTCTGTCTAGTCTTTGTTGGGTAGTTACAGTGTGTTGTCGTGTGCACATGCGCGGTCTCATTGTGCTTGTTTCCTGCCTGTTCTTGTGATTTATATCACACACCTGTTTCTGGATTTTTCTGTTGGATCACCTTTGTTTTCTTGGACTGTGTTATTTTTGGATTTTGGTTTCAGCCACTCTATTTGCAAATGAGCTCGCCTTTTGTTTAATTTAACTCTTGAACTATACCTGCTCCACTCAATGTGTCCTGCATTTGGGTCCTACAACCTGCTTCACCACACACAAATCCCTGACCTACAGTAGTCTAACCTGGATGAAATTAATACATTAATTATCATTTCAATTTCTGGTTTTGATATAAGTGCTTTGAGCTTGGCAATGTTTCAGAAAAAGCATGTATGGGTCAAAGCTTTAATTTGTTGATCAAAATGCATAGATGTGTCAAACAAAACACCCAGATTCCTGATTCCATTTTCGCCAACTAAGTTTAGTGTGTTACAGTTTCTTACAATTTCTAAAATGTACCAAAACACTGCATACTTGTTTCAAAGTCAAATAATTTTACAAAAACACCAGCCGTAGTTCTTTCCAACAGCAACACTTTGTCACTCATAACACAATTACCTAAAAAGCACTAACGGGTAGCATTAGAGTAGATGCATCATTTTATTGGAATCTTTGAAGTAGTAAATAATTTTGTGTGTATTTATTTACTGTTAATAGCGTAAGAAAGGCGGACATTGTAAAATTATAAAGTTCTCATTATGAAATCGAAATGTCACAGGAAAAGCTTCACTGTGCCTTATCTTTGCCATCAAGTAACTCAAAAATAATCTTGCATCTGTGTAGCAGCACGCCATCAGAGGATCTCACTGCACACTTGGTAACATTGGCCCTTTGGCCTGGAATACCCACTTTAACTCTTTTGACAATCAAATTCCGTCCTTGCCAGCGTGTTTTGGCCAAGTCCACATAGATAAAAACATGGGGTATGTGATGGGCTTCCAGCTTCATGACTCTGTAAAAGAAATCCCCCCTGTGGGGTTGGTCATTGGGTCCTAAAGAAGACAAACAAGAATTACACACAAGCAATAGATTTTAATGTTGATAATATGCAGTTGTGCCTTTTTCAGAATACATATTTTACCAGTTGGTTCACTGGAAGATTCTGACAATTGATGCCCCCGTTGAGCGGGCCACATTTGGCTGCTCTCTGAGACTGGCCCATGGTTGATGACCTGGTCAATCAGTTGCCCTAATGTCATCAGAGACTACAGCTCTTGATCATGTCTGCTGTTGTCTTTCACCACCACGTATGCAGAATCCTCTTCCTCTCTGTACCACTCTTTCTCCTCCGTCACTTGCAGGTTCCATTTTGAAGTGGAAGTGGAAAATCCCAGGATGTCTCTTTTTTTTATAGGTGGTAATGAGATCACTAGGTGAAAAGACCAGGATAGGGCTCTAACTGAGATGGGAATGACCTGTCGTTGGTATCATTTACATGATTTCAATCAATACTATTTCACTATTTGTCTCCATCTTTTTTAGGATTTTGAATGTATTTCAATGGGGTTTGTAATTTGGTTTTTCTTGTGGTTGACTATGAGTGGGAAAAGAATTCTTGAATTTTTAAAGCTGTGGTCACTGAATGTATCTTGTGTTAAATAAATGCATTTTGGATTACAGCAAGGCAAGAGTCAGTCTCAATTTGGTCTACAGACTTCTGTTGTGGTAACAGTGTGAAGAGTTTTGAAAAAGTGAAGAACGCTTGTTGGCAATTTTAATAAACTGTAAAGGAAATTCTTGTGAGCTTTTGTCAACTTTTGCTAATGGAAAAAGATTTTAGGAAACTCAGGATGTCTTAAGCAGCAATATTTATTGAAGCCTGTTTGGGAAGAATAAATAATAAAAAAATTATTTATCATTTAGCTGACGCTTTTATCCAAAGCGACTTACAATTACTATATACTTACAGAGATTCACTCGATGTCCAAATAAGGATATTGCTCACCCCTCGATACGTGTGTGAAGCTTGTATTGGATGTTTGTTCAAAACAAGACGCTATGCTTATCTAAGTTAACCTAGTTAAAAGCCAGTCAGTCCATCTGTTTGAAACAAAACAAAGATAAAATTGACTGTGTGTTACCTAGGAGGTGGACCACAAAATTCATCCTCACGAAGGCAGCTGTGTCACACAGTCAACCAAGCATGCAGAGAGGAGAGAAATAGTTTGACCTATTGTTTTGGAGTGTATTTTAGCTTAGCAAATGATGTCACCTAATGTCACCTGGAGAACCCTGTGTGATATTACCCTTAAAGAAGGAAAAACATTAACAGGCTGCAATTATGTATTTATTTGTCTAGCTATCAAGAGCAATTTGGGGTTCAGTGTCTTGCAGATATAGCTGTAAAATAGTCACTAAATTTTTATTTATTTTTTACTTGACGTACCTGGTTATGGAAGGTTAACAAGACAATTGTTCTCTCACACATAAACCCCCCCCCCCCCAAAACAGGAAAAAAAGTGTTTTTGACAGAAGAGCCCCGAATAAGCTCTTTATTTTATCTTCTCTCAAAGAAAGAGCAAATCTCAGATGGACCAATTGGAGAGCAGAAGTCTTTTAATGCTGATTCTGTCTGTGGTTTCTATTTGTCTCACATACTCATGCACCAAGATTTTACATAAGCACAGTGAAAAACAGGATGTGGACTAACACTGCTGACTTGTTTCATCAGATAGAATCAAAGGCCCAATTTTAATGGAAAGTGATGACAACCAAAAATACAAAACACACACATTTTCCTCCTTATTCCACTCAACAGTTATGTCACTGAGGTCTGGGTAATCTTTAGCTGTTGTAGAGTGGTGGAATATTATAATTTTTTGATATAATTACTTACATACATGTAATCCACAGTTCAGGCAAATGTACTTTTATTACATTTTACATCCTTTACATTTATGTGATGGCAATAATTACTAGTTATATTCAGACAGATATTTTAAAAACCTATATTCATGACATGGTGCGCTGATATACAGTAAATGAATAAACCCAACATTGTATAAAATACAAAGACAAATATTTGTCTTTTCAAAAAGTTTACCTGCAGGACACCAGATGTCCCTTACTTCACTGAAAAGTGTTTGTGCACTGGAGGATTCAAGTTTCCACATCACACGTATAAGTTTCATACAGGATCAGGATTGACAGATAACTTATGTTGTCACAAAATCATGCTTACTTTCAGCCACATACTCTTCCAAAACTCAGTTTTAAAAAAAGAGAAGTAACAAGCAAAATACATTTGAGTGGCAGTGGACATTAAAATAACATAGTTAAGTACATTTGTTGTTAATACTTCTGTACTTGTGGTATTGCTACTTTTACTTAAGTAATGGATCTGAAGATTTCTTCCACCACTGATCTTTACCAACCAGGACATTGTTTCTGAAAGGAGATATTCAGTGTTTTGACCACCAGAAACCCAGATTCATTCACCCCCACTGTATTGGGTTAGAGGCAGAAGTCTAACGGGTGAATACTGGGAGTTCTTAACATTCCTATTTAAAATAAATAAAAAAAAAAAAATCATACATAAGTTCACAGGAATAGCAAATGAGAACCAATGTAACGGATCAGGCAGGTGTAGATAAGGGTTCAGGTAGAGGTTTCAGAGGCTGGAAAGCAAAGGCATGAAGCTATATGGACAATCTGGCAAAGAGCAGGTGGAGATGGGCTTGTTTAAATACTGACAAGGGGTACTTGGGGAATGAGAAACAAGTGAGCAGGAGGAGGTGGGAAACTGAGGGCTTCTGGTGGAGAATGGCAATAAAGCTTAATAGAGATGGCGGGCCTGGGGAAATGGGTGACAGAAAACCTCCGTCAGATCTTCTAAAGCACAAAGTGACGTCTTCGGTTGTTTGAACTACAGTGATTTTACATTTTAGAACCCGGACCTATCAAGTGTTTGGCATATGTCAAAATCTGATTGATTTTCTGTCGATCAGCCAATCAATTAATTGACTAATTGTTGCAGCACTTGACCTTTTGGTCAAAGATGCACTAAAATGGAGCCTGTAGTGGTATCATATTCAACTGTACATGTAAAGTCAGGATTCATGGTGTTGGGAATAGCTCGCCTCCAACATGTCTGAACCATTTCAGGAATGTATGATGAAGAGCTAACTATAGGTGTTAAACACTGTTTTTTCCTCCCTTACTTGTGCCCCTTACTTGCAAATTCTAAAAAGTTCCGCAGAAAGAAATATATTATACTTCCTGCTGTGCAGGAAGTGGTCTGATTTACCCTTGGTCTATGAAAGAAGAAAATGACAAGTTTTTTCATGACGAGTGATAGCTACAGGAAAATGTGCAACCCACAGAAACCGTTTCAGTGACAGTTTATAAGTGGAGACTGTGGAGGCAGGACAGCAAAGAAGTGTAGGCACCATAGAAACACAGAACTTGGTTAGATCAACATCAAGTCCAACATCAGTTTTTCCTATTTTATAGATCGCTCAGCATTAGAATGAAGTTATAGGTTTGTGGCTGGGATGTTAGTTAACTCTACTGTGATAGTTTTTTAGGTCCTATCCAGTTTTCAGTGTGAGAAGAAGCAGAAACGCTGAGATGACAGCTTGTAGCTTCAAAATCTTAACAGTTTATCTGAGCTTCATCTTCATCTTCCACCGAAGCCATGGTAGGACTCTCCAATTCACAATCTATTGTCTATAGGAATTTATGTGGGGGTTATTTTTATTTCAAACTTTTATTTGTTGTATTATAGTAATAAGAATACTAATAATTCACCTAATGATCCACTGAAAGCTTTTTATTCATCAGGTTTTAAGGTGATTCAGCCACGCAATCAGACTGTAAACCCAGATGGGTCAGTCTTTATCAGCTGTGAACACGACGCAAAAGATAGCTCTGTTCAAGATGTTCGACTCAACAGAAAACCAGTGTATGTATCCTGATGTCATTCAATTAGTGATATTTGCGTGTTGATAGGATGCTGAGTTGTGAAATATACAAATTAAGGGAGTTAATGCTTTTCCACCTGCATGGTGACTCTTACTATCTTCAATTTGAACTTCTTTGTGTCTATTTTCTCTATGGTATCAGTGTCTGAAGGTCTTATTTCATTGAACTTTCTTTCCCTAAACATATTACAGAAATAGCTAACTATTAATGTCCTTAGTTGCAGCATGAAATGCCTAATAAGAAGCCAAGTAGACAGATGTTTATGCCTGTATTTGTGAGGTGGTCTGACCAGCTGGAAACCAACAGTAAATGAACCAAACGGGTGCAAGAACAAAAAACATGTCGCTGTGCCTGTGTTAGCCTTGTACAACTTTACAATGTTATTGGGCACCAAATATTTTAACATTTAGAGTAAGATGATAAGATTGATACCACTCTCGTGACAGTGTGTGGTCTTCTCATCTAACTCTTGGCAAGAAAGCGAAAGAATGTGTATTTCCCCAAAATGGTTAATTATTTCTCTCATTCGTCAACTAACCTAATTAAAGACTGCAGACATACTCTAATATATCTTTGTCTACTCTCAGAAAAGACAGACCTAAAATGCTCTGTCAGAAGGGAATGGAAAAGTGTGAGGACGTTATCATGCATGAAGAGAACCAATACAAGTGGCTTTTCATCATGCTCAATGTTGGGCAGGAGGCCATGAACACTGAATACGAGTGTGAGTTCACAGTGAAAAAAGGTAATCTAGATTACACAGAGAAAGGAACGCCAACAGTACTACTGCCAGGTATGTTTAACTATTTGGGTGATTTTTATATTCTATACACAGTTACTGTACCTCAATTAAATGAAACCCATAGTAAAAACAGTTATTTACCCTTTCATCTTCACCAACTGAATGAACAGTTTGTTTACTCAACAGTACATGAAATATGAAATTTTATTTCAAATATTCACTTCCTGGTTATGATATTTGAGTTTGTGCTAAACGTACGAGCTAGAAAATAGGTTCATAACGTCAACACCATATTTGTGTGTAAACCAGTAAAATACAAACAGGACATGTCTAATACATGTTTAATCAGGTCAAAAGGAAGCAATCTGTGTACCTACTCCTACTCCTCCTCCTCCACCTCCACCTCAGTCTGGTCTGCTCTTGATTATTCTGATTGGTCTGCTGGCTCTGATGTTTCTGTGCACTTGCATCATCACATCCTTCTACATCAGACTGAGGGTAAATATCTGTCTGACTTACTATCTGTATCCGCACACGCATTTCAAGTGGCCATTGTGACTGAACTAAAGTGTATTCTGAATAATACATTAAAGTACACTAGCATTTACTCAGACACACTGAGAGGAACATGGTTTTGGGGGTTTTTGTTGTTGTAAGTTGTATAGAAGTTTAAAAGAAATGTGTTCAATAAATCAATCTGAGTTTTAATTTTGAGGAATGTTTTTGAAAGAAAGGGTCAATTAAGTGGTTTTTTTGAACTGAAAAGGCTTTAGCAGCTACAACTAGTAGTTTTTTAAGGCCCGTAATACGTTTTTTTTGTTGTTTTTTTTTTATTGCCATGGCCTCATATCAGAGGTAGAGGAAAAGCATCTGTTGTGGCAACATGGCCTGCCATTTCACTAAGATAAGAAAAATCCTAAGAAATCTGTTACTTTTCTGTTTCTGTGTTTCAGTGCACTGACAAAGAGCCCGAGAACTCCACCTATGTAGAAATGAGGAAAGCTCCTTTGCCAAGGAATCAACCTTAAGACATTTAATGTGACTGGCTGACTCATCTTTCTTCGCCAGCTGGTGTCACACTTTTGCTCTTTTTTGCCCTTTTGTCTCTTTTTTGAGCTGAAAAAAATTGGACTACTGCAGGGTAGGATGCAGCAGGGTGAGACAAAGACTAAAGTGATGCTGTCTGCCACGGTACATCTGTTCGTCTCTCTTTATATAGCTGTATGCAATGTGGCACCATGATATTATCCATTATATGGATTTGATATGTACAATTAGTTATTAATTTTACCCTATTCAAATCAATGCTTCCAACATCCAACTTAAAGGATCCTATATAATGCTTGCACTGAGTGATTTCATGTATATCTCCACAGCTTTATAAACTAAATATTTATTATGGTTGAGGGTTTCAAGCTGGTTTGTATCCCTAACTGGTACTTGATTTTTTTCAAGTAACTTACCGTAGCTCAGAGAGCTTTATATTAATCAATTATCATCAATTCCATTTTTTTTCACTGGAGTGTTCACTGGATAAAAAATGCCTATGGAAAGAAAATATAAAAACTCCAGGAGCTATTGTGATTGAGCAAACGGTTGGCTTGTCAGTTATAGCAGTTCACTGACACCAAGTGATAGAGTGAGCGAATATCACTTGAGTGAACTGTGGAAGCCCCGAGAGGCAAGTGAGAAAAAATGTCTGAAACTGTTTTCTCACCTGTGTTCATGACCTAAAAACAGGTGGGGGGGGGGGGAAAGAATAATCCTTACATTTTTTAATCTTTGAAAAAAGGTTCTGGCAGGTAAAAAAGGTTTATTGTTGAAATGCTCACTTCAGCCACAAGACGCTGAAGTGCTCCACAATCCCATGCTCTAAGTAAGTCTAAAAGCAATCTTTCAGAAGAGTTTTAATTTCCCCATGCACTCTCATATATTGTGTGTTAGCTTAGTTATGTAACATTACAGTGAGGGATGTAAAATGTAAAGGATATCACACACAACATTTTAAATCAGACTTAGAAAATGTATCACCAGAATTCTTTATCCTCACTTGCCTCCCATGGCTTCCAAAGTCACCTTTGCAAAGGAAAATACATCTGGCCTTACAGCATTGAGGACAATACATACAATAGTCAAAGGGGATAACACCCGAACCTCCCAAATAGTATTTTTCCACATGCCTTAAATTTGCATTATACTGTAAATGGTTATTTACCACAATTTTGTTTATTCCATTGCGTATTTAATGTACTTTATTTTATACAGTGTAATTTGAACTGCTTGTTGGTGTTCATGCACTCACACATTACAATGTTATTATTTTTATTAATATTTTTCTTTATTACCATATATTTTTGCTGGCCCCTGGTTGTCCCAGGAGATGATTTAATCCTTGAGCCTCTGTCCAGTCTCTAGTAGTACTTTAGGGCTTTACTGATGGGAGAAGACTTGATCCGCAATTCATCGACAAATTAATGCCATTTACTCATCCCTTATGGGATGGGCCTGAATTAGAGGTGATGGGCCCGCCTACTATGAGTCTAGGTGTGGTCCTGCCCTTGAATATCCTCCTTCAGCTTTTGAGGGGATTGAATCAGATTCGCTTCATCTTGTATTTTATTTTGGTACCTAGAGCCAGTTGTACCACCTGGTTGTAACTTTAAACTTGTTTACTAAATTGAGTTTAATGCATCACCAACTTGAAACGGGTTGCCCCACACAATCTACTTCCTACATGGAGATCAGTTGTTTTTATCTAAACATCTACATCCAGAAATTGATGAATGAAACTGCTGCGTAGCTAATTGAACAAATTTACAAAATGTTAGTTATGACCCGTTAAGAGTGATAAGTAAAAGGTGTAATATATTATATGCGGTACCGAAAACTCAATATACTATTTAATAATGATGCAAATCTTGAAGATTTAAAGATACATTTCACAAAAATATCACAACATACCTCAATTTACAAAGTGTTTGACTAAGTAGTAAATGATGTCAGTTATTCTCACTCGTGCTAAACTGTGCAAAAATACATTCTAAATCTGAGGTGAAGCTAATATGAGGCTTCAGCAGTGTGAGTTTGCCTAATCAAGTAGGCATCTCTGTCCTGGCAGTTACATGTAAGTTTACTGACTGTGGCTTAGCAACAAATTTATATGCATAAGTCTCCCTCCACTGGGCACAGCAAGAAAGAAATGGTAACATGCATTTATATGCCACTTTTCTATGTTATCAGACAAAGCTTGCTCAAGGACATTTTGGACATGTGGACAGAAGGAGCCAGGGATCTAAAAAGAATATTAGTTTGAACAATACCAACTTGATTTGGCTCTGGAATGCATTTTTACACAGGAGTTTGAATTGAGTCCCTCATCTTTTGCAGTATGGACGTACGAACTAATCACTAACTCTTTTACTGTACATAGGGAATGTGAGCATATTACATAAAGATGGACTTTAAATAATCAGTAATAATAATGATTGTTTAATACAAGCACTGGTAATGTTTGTAACGCCACACCATAGTCAATGAGCTTCTTTTTATGTTTTTTTTGCTGCATCTATTTGTCTCTCATTACTTTGCACATTCAATAAATGATCAGTCAGTTTGTTTGGTTTTCTTATTATTATTCGAGACAATATTCGAGACAATTTTGGTTGTATTTAACTCTTAAGATTTCAGAGGCAATGAGCTGCTAAGGAGAGAGTAGAGAAATGTGATAGGTATTGGACAAGGCCTCTTCTGAGGGACTGCAGGTGAGAGGTATGGGATATTTTTAGTAAGGCTCACTGAAGGATTTTCCAATATAAAATATACATTACTATTGTAGTAAAGATCCTCACCTTTCATTCCTCCTAATTGACTTGATTGAGTTCACCTGTTCACACTATTTAAGGACTGCACTCCCTTTCACTCACTCTTTCCACTTCCACATGGAAGTTGCAGCAGTTCTGTTTGAACAACTCATGTGTGTTCTTTCCTGATTATGTTGACAAATGCATCATCTAAATTGGAAGAAATAAAATGTTTATTCAGAGGATATACCAAGTTTCCTGGCTTCCTTCTATGCATTCTGACCGATGCGTCCAATGACGATAGTAAATGTACCTTTTTGAACCGCACCGTTAAGCCATCAATCAGAGCATGGACTTACTTTAAAAAGGTATTTAAGAATAAACAGTGCCATGAAATTTGACCATCACTGTCTATTATGGAGAGTTTAGACTTAACTACATTAAAAAAACATTGAATGTACTGATGACTGTGTTCAGCTGTTGGTCTCATCAGGCGAGGTTGCATCATCCGTGGCTATGGTACATTTTTTGCCTCGTAAAAGAGTTTGCATCATGTGCTCTTGTGTGGATTTTACATCACATGTTTACTTTGGAAGATGGGTATTTTTCTTAACACCTCTGATTGGAAGGATCCCTCTGAGGTTAGAGTTTGCAATCATCTGACATTGAGACAAGAAGGTGTGAATCCTTGATGAGAGCGATTCATGAGGGGGCATTAGCAGTATGTGAAAGTTTGTTTTGTTTAGTGCTTGGCACAAATCCAGTCTCATGGGCTTGTGTCCATCAGGTAGAAAGTGTGTGCGCATGTATGAAAGTGAGAGATGGAGAGAAGATATTGTAAGATGCCAATTTGTAAGCATCACACTTACTAATGACGTCTTCTACCTCCGTCTCAAACTGAAAAACTCCTGGTCTGTGCTCTCTGCCATGAAACAAACTGTTTTCTTTTTTTTAAACCAAAAGTCACCAAAGTCGAATCAGGACCGGTCACGTGTCTCATGCAAAAAGCCAAGCCTGATGGGAGTAGCTGTTAGTGGCTGCAGCCTTGAATCATTGTATTGTTGCATGCATGTTCTATGTAGTGGTCAAACCTGGAAATGTTTGGATATCAAAATTGCCATCTTGGCAGCGCGGGTCACTACTGGATCATTATAAATGGGCAAAGAGGTGGGTCGTGGGTGGAGCTGAGGTACCTAGTTGCTGAAACCACCTATCCAAAGAGGCTAAGAAGGCTATATGCTACTTTGTATTGCTTGCCGGTGTCTTGCCAAAAGTGATCGTCTGCCATAAAATTATTGTATAGCCATAAGCGGAGATAGCGTGGCTACAGCCGACCCATGGCCCCGACTGGGCGGGGGCCCCCAATGGACTGCGAGACTTATGTCTTTTGAACGCATTATAGAAGGCGCGCAAAAGCACTAATCACTCTGCCATTAGATAGTTCATCCAACAAATGAAAAGTTGTTCTCAAACGTACCAGTCACTTCACTCCTGCTGTCAATGATAAGCCAGCAAAAGAATAACAATTAACAGCAATTGGGCGCTTTAAAACGAAAGGAATGAGAGAGTAAGAGAAGGGTGGTTGCAACATGTGCTCCTCTAACATCTTATTTCTCATCATCCACGACTCAACACAACAGTCAAAATGAAAACAGCCCCGGAAGGTGCTGGATCATTAGGACTCCATCCTCGAGCCTGAGTAACCCGGTCAGCCGAGTGAGTTATGTCAGTCACCAGTCCCAAAACAAGCTCATTGCAGCTCTTTACAAAGAGACACTTTGCTGATTTTACATCATCGATTATTGTGCTAAGTTTTTCGTGAATCGATCAGTTTTCTCTTTCACTGAGATATGTCACCAAAACAGGCAGCAGCATTGAGCGTTTTATTAAATTTGAGGAGTTACCTTATGGCAGTGCAGCGTCCTTTTATGATCTTCTGCGTAATTCGCTGACAAATGACTTTGGTCTCAATGTAAGTGATATAAGGGAACAGGCATATGTTGGGGCCAGAACGATGTCTGGGCTGCAAGCCAGGGTCAAGCAAAATTTCTCAGACAAGGCATTTTATGTCCACTGCTGCGCACACAACCTTAATCTCTTGAACCTCAAAGTTCTGCATCTTTAGGGGCGTAGCTGCTTGGAGAGACAGGTGCGTTGCAGACACACGGGTTAAAAATTTGCTCCGAGGTTTTTGGACATGTGAAGTCCTAGTATGGGGCAGCCAGTATAATGTTACCGTCGACAAGTCTGATGCCAATAAGTGATCGTCTGCTAAAAACTGATTGCCGTCCTCTTTAAAGATATTTAAACTGGTAAAATGGCTGGATTAGTTAAAATCTAGGACACAGAGCAGAACAATACTACAATATTGTCTATAATCACATAAATATCATGCCTGACTATGCTATAAAAAACATTTCTTTGACTATAATTGTGATTATTTACAAGAAACACTGAGTTTCACAAATATAGGCTTTTACTATTACCACTGACATGAATTTATGTGTTTTGCATGCTAGGACTGATTCAGATAAAAAAACATCTGTAGACTTATATTGGGCTATACACGGTGGCGGAGCTAGACTCAAAACACAGTGGGGGCAGATTTTTGTTAGGGGGCCTGTTGAAAATTAAAACATTTTTTTAAAAAATAACATAAAATAACTAATTATTCTACATGTTAAAATGTTTCACTTACTGAGCCAAGTAAGCATTTGTCTAATAAAACATAGAAAAAAACCACACTTTGAGACAACCTTGTATTGAAGAACAAAGCCAACTTGCATGTCAAGTAAAAATGGTTCAGCACCAAGGACAGCGCCTTGCTGACAGGTGAATAGCGACGGCTGATCGACAGCATCTTGAACAGGTCATGAAGGCTGCACTCTCTCAATTAGTGGCACTCAACATAAACACAGACACTCAGCACTAGCTTATCTCAGGCATAACCCCTTCTAACACTGTATCGGTGGTAAGATCCATGTCTAACTCGGAACACATTGCATGAAAAGAGCGAAACTTGTCCACTGCATCCTCTGGTTTGGGTATGTCTTCTGAGTAGAAAAGTGTCAGCTCAAGCATTTTCTCCTCAGCTACTGGGTGCTCAAACCGCTTTGGGCAAAGTATTGCGAACAGTTTGAAAGTCGATTTTCAGACTTCAAAAAAATTGGGCAAACTGCCTCACAAAAACAGAGGATGTAAAAATATACATCTGTTTTAAAGCGCAGTCTGCTATCCTGGATCTGGTCATCCTCTGCGTCCCCGTTGAAATATCGCCTTCTCTTGCAAAACCTCTGCTCCGCAAACTCGGTCGTTGCGTCGCTTTCTCAGGCCATATTTTTTGCTGTGTTCTCCCTAATTTGACAGGATGTATGTTCTCTTCAGTAAGTCATTCCAACACCTGTCTCTCAAAGCAGCTACGCACCTAAAGATGCAGAACTTTGAGGTTCAATATAATTTAAACAAAATTAGCTTCATACAATAAAACCACTTTTTGAACCAGGCTGTAAACATGTAAACAATGTCTAATTCTGCTGTAAGGTTGGGCATTTTAACACAGTCGTGTAGCAACAAGTGGCCCAATGCAAGGAACCCCCCTCTCTCAGGTCACCATCTCCAGGTGCCCTTAGCACATTATGAATTCAGATACCACTTGATGTCTGACCTCTGATATCAAGCTAGTTTCAACACTAGGTACTGGCCTGACTGTCTGTATTGAATTTCTAACTCCAGATTCAAAAGTTCCCTAGTCAACCCCTCTCCCCCTCTCGCTTTAGATTCCAGAGAGCAGAGCACTGAACACATAACCTGGAATGAGCTCCTCAAAGGGCCAGTTTGCTGGTTATCTGTAATGTGTTAATGAAGGCGGTGTGGATGTTAAAGTAAGTAAATATTAACTTACCAAGTCAAGAAGAGGGGGAAGAAGACAAAAAAGAAAAGAGAAACTCTTTCTAGTTTTCTTAAGGTGTCCACCCAAAGAGAAACTTATTTTTTTTTCAACAAGCCCAAAAAAGTTTGTGCAGAGCTCTAGGGTCAGCAACTTACATAAAAAAAAAAATAGACAGGGAGGACCCCACTCTTTTCTCAGTCATTGGCTATTAGGACTTGATCATCACATTGATTTTTACATTACCTTTTCCTTTTATGGGTAGATGGTTCCTGCTGTCCAGTAGGTGCAACACCCCTTTGCCTCAGTTCACAAACAATTCTCCAAATAAGGTAATAAAGCATATCATGCAGGTCTCTATAACTCATGTTAGTAGAATCCTTTAAAAGGGATTATATGTAAGTTTGTCAGTGGGCTCAAAACTCACTTAGAAATGAAGCACACGCCTGTTTTCTCCGTTGCTTGCTTCAGCCACTATTCTGCTTTTCGGATTCAGCTCTGCGCGCACTCCCGAGCCTCTCTGTGACTACAACAACTACATGGCAACGAACGACATGCAGTCTACTAACACCATAAAACAACCAGCTCCAAACAAAACAACAAAGGTTTATGTGCTGAAGCCCATCAGACCAAACAGGTTCAGAAGATGTTGAGTAAAAACACAGTGAACATTAGAGAATCTGGAGAAACACAGAGAAAGTCACGTTAGCTCGCCGGCTAACGCCGAGCAGTTGCTAATGTTACGGCAAAAAGCAAATGTGGAGCAATTTGTTTACTAACATTAGCCTATAGTGACGCAGCCAGCTAACACTACAGTAGCTCGGACCTGCTGCTGTTTTCTTCGTAACGTTCAGTTTATGTTTATTCTGGTTTTACCAATACTCAGATACACAGGTTCTGCACCTCTCTGTAACTAATGTGACCCACGTAACATAAAACACTGCAACACAACGGTCACAACAACCGAGAGGAAGGAAGGGGCCCACTAACACTAGTTACAGTAAAGTTACTTACTGCGGTCTAACTGTTAAAGTGTGACACAATCTCATTATAATATCCATTCCAGCTCACTAACCGTTTCATTATAATCCAGTACATGTAGCTGTGCTGATATTGCTGAGCCTCCGGTGACATATTCACAGATAAATAGTTACTGAAAAGCAGCAGGCAAGCTTATGCTGTAGCACATCGGCTAAATGCAGTAAATGTAACGTGATCATGTAACGAGCATGGATTAGTTCAACCTGCAGCTGATGAAACTATTACTGTAACTGTACTGGAGTTTCCAGCTCTGTGTGTTCTCCCTGTCTGTATATAGCCGCTGTCACACTGCCTTTTTTCGGGAGATGTGCGGCTCGCTCCGCTGACTGAAAGGTACGGCGCCGTTGCTGATCTGCCTCTGAGACAGGAACATTGAAGTAACAGAGCCTGAACATGTCTGGTGAAAATCCACAGCCTGCATGCCGGTGTTCCTGCGTTTATTGTGGTATTTCTGTATGAAAGTGCTTGTATTTTGGATTATGCTCACTCATGAGTTCAAGTGAGCACGCGTACGAGCACACACCTGGTTGCAATCTTAGAACTGCACCGCTAGCGGCCGCTGAAAATTACATAATGCCCCTTTAAATGTTTAACGCATAAAGCCCAAATATAGTTGCCACACTTCTCAAACAAAATAAATAAACATCCCTTCTCTTACATAATCTTAAATGCATGCCCAAATAAAAAAAAAACAGTTTTAAATGCATCACTCCAAATGCAGGATACAGAACGATTAATAATCCTTACGCTGTGCATTCCTTATGTTAAACACCAAAACTCCCTGAATTGCTGATACTAGGCACTAACCCAACTGTCAGCACTGCTCATTATATCATCGTGGCCCTAGCTCTTACTCTGAACGTCCATATAAACTGTGATAACGTTCCATGTAAACAGCTAGACAAACTTCTTGTATGTGTACACATACTTGGCCAAAAAAGCTCATTCTGATAGTAAAACTTTTTTTTTTTTTTTTAAAACAAGGATTAGGTTGATAATATAACCAACAAATCTGAATTGCAGAGAGGATTGGAAGGAAAGCAGAAGTCATAGTGCTTCAGTCTCTATGGAGAGAAAAACAGCAGCAGGGGTGAGGAGGAAGGAGGGGTGGGTGGGGAGGATAGAGATAAATCAGTTGTAAGACAGAAAGCTTTGGTCAAAAAGCTGATAGAGCTCAGCAGCTTTTCCTGTCTCCAGTGATGCAAACCCTGGAGGGAAGTGAACTCTGCTTTCCACAGCTTCTCAACACCTCCTGCACAAAGCTGAAGCTTCCTCACTTTGAGGGCATGCTGATTTACATTCTGCTGTCCTCCATCGTTCTACTCACTGTAGCTCTTAACCTGCTGGTCATCATCTCTATCTCCCACTTCAAGTACTAGAGTCATTTTTCCAAATATTGTATATCAGTCTTTGCTCTGTCTGCTTTTGAATGAATTATGATCGATACTATAAATAATGATACATTTATTGCTTGTCTTCCTCCACAGGCAGCTCCACACGCCCACCAACCTCCTCTGCCTCTCTTTGGCTGTCTCAGATTTCTTTGTGGCCTTCCTCATGTTCTTTCAAATTATGCTCATAGACGGCTGTTGGTACCTCGGAGACCTCATGTGTGCTCTGTATCAGTATATAGCATACATTATTACCTCTACCTCAGTAGGAAACATGGTGCTCATTTCTATTGACCGCTACGTGGCTATTTGTCATCCTTTGCATTACTCCACCAAAGTCACTCAAAAAAGAGTTCAAGTCTGTGTTTCTCTGTGTTGGATATGTTCTGTGATCTTTCAAAGTCTGATTCTGAAGGACATCTGGAAACCACACAGATACACCTCCTGTTTTGGAGAGTGTATATTTGTCATTAACTACTTTGCTGGACTTGCAGATCTTATTTTTTCCTTCATTGTTCCCATTACTGTCATCATAGTTCTGTATATGAGAGTATTTGTGGTGGCTGTGTCTCAGGCTCGTGCAATGCGTTCTCATATTGCAGCTGTCACACACCAGCAGCCAGTTAAAATAACTACAAAAAAATCTGAAATGAAAGCAGCCAGGACTCTTGGTGTTGTTGTACTTTTGTTTCTACTGTGTCTCTGCCCATATTATTGTGTTGCTGTTACAGGTCAAGATAACTTGCTCAGTGCTTCATCTGCTGCATTTGTGCTATGTTTGTTTTATTCTAACTCCTGTCTAAACCCTGTGATCTATGCCCTTTTTTATCCCTGGTTTAGAAAATCAATTAAGCTCATTGTTACACTCAAGATACTGCAGCCTGACTCCTGTGAGGCCAGCGTATTGTAGACAGTTTCTGCATGAATGTCTGAAATTAGACCCTCAGCATCAACAGAAAAATGTTCTGTCATGATGAGGAGTAATGGAATAATGGGGATCACTTGCGTATGTTAGAATATAATATTATCTGACTGTTTCATTTTCACTGCAACACTGAGGCTACTTAGGATTTGTTCATTTTCGTTTATTTAGGACAAAGCACCACCTGTCGGATTTACTGTGCAGCTAAGTATCAGGACCGAGACACTTTTTGTTTTGTGCTGGTTGTCTATTCAAGCACAGGTCATTTGAAAAGAAACTTTGAGGTCCCAACTTTATTGTGAAGGCGTTTATATCCAACAGTGTAGGAAATTCTTTCATTTTCATGACTTAAGTCAGCAGACAGTTACACTGACACGTAACCTGTGTGCTCCATGAATTACTATGTTTTTTACTTTTACTTTAACGTTATCTTGCTTTTCCATTCCTGGTCATGGTCCGTTGAGAATGCCATTAAGTGCAACCCAACGAAGGTTAAAATCAAGGGCAACTGGACTTGGTTGAAGATACTGGAAGACGTTTCGTCCCTCATCCAAAGGACTTCTTCAGTTCTGACTGACTGGCAGGGAAACTCAGCTATTTAACCTCAGTGGGGTCGTTATCCCGGGTCATCGATACCGCTGGTTCGTTAGTGTTCCTTGTTGCTGTGACAACAGTCGTTACAGTCGTTAAGACTACCTGTGGCCAAGACTGAACGACCACGGATAACTATGACCTGGATGACTGAGAATCTTCATAGACATTAAGTGCAACCTTTAGCCATAAAAAATGCAGCCTTCAGATCAGCTGGCCATCACATCACAGATGTTGGATTTTTTAACCTCTGCATTGAAACCACAATGTTTTTTTTTTTTATTATTCTTTACAAAATATATAATCATGGACCAGCAAGGACTAGACTTTTTCACCATGCTGATTTGGCAGTACTGTCTTATTCCTCAGTGCCATTTCAGGGGCCAGGGTTGCATCAACAAAAATCGTCCACCAAAAAATACTTGAGCAGGTTATGTGTAGCACACAGCTCCTAATATTGCTCTTAATAAAGCTAAAGCTAGTTAGCTAAGTTCAACCAGAAAGACTGTCCTCATGCGTCTTTTATTCACAACTCTTTCTCCATCTTTCTCATTCACTCTTTCTATCCCTGCCTCTACGCACGCTTGCATACACGATGGTGTGTTCAAGGCACCACCACTTCTGTAGAAAAACATTTTTTGCTACGTTTTCTCGGCCCTGTTCTCTCCTGTGTTGACAGCTGTCATTTGATACGATTCGCTGTGGCCCTCCTACACCCCATTCACCTCCTGCTCACCACATCCAGGCCCAATTCAGCTCAGCAAAAGCCTTTCCCTCTTCTCATCGAGATCTACAGCATCTTCTCCACCCCTGTTTAGACTCCATCAGGGGGATTTCTATGCCTTGGCAGCGCCACCCTCTTCAGAATACCTTGTCAATACAATGGGGTCTAATCGCCAAATGACTTTCCACATTCTCACCCAAATGTATCACATGTCAATAAATTATTGTTATTAATTCAGTCAAGTCTCTCCTGATTAAAAGTAATACATTAAATTACTATTAAGATCTATGAGTTCAAAAGAGATACAAAAGGCTATTCGAAGGGGTTAAGAATCAGAATCACATTCAACTTTTATTTACCAGGTATATGTACACATACGAGGAATTTGACTCTGGATTGTACATTACTCACAATGTGCTTACTTATACAATAATACAGTAAAAAAAATCAAACACAGCCTACAGTATAGAGACACATATAGACACACTTTAAACAAAAACAATACAGACAGATTGAGACAATAGTGCAATGAGCAGAGTGCGAAGGATGCTGGAGTAAATTATTATTACCATTATTATTATCATTATTATGTGTCGGAGGTGGATGTGATACAGGTACACATACATGTACACAAAGAATGCTGGAATAAATAAGTAATATGTACTTGGGGTAGGTGGATTTGGTATCCAGTATATACATTATACAATATGACAATATGAACAGTATGAACTGCTCTGAAATAGAGAACGCGAGAATGATTAATAAATAAAAAGTGGTAGTCAGTAAACAGGTAGCTGATTAGAGGCAGAATTACTGGGTTAATGCACAGGAATTGTTCCTGACACTGAGTCAGAAGTCAGCTGTTCATCAGAGTGATGGCTTGTGGGAAGAAACTGTTCCTAAGTCTGTTGGTTTTGGCGTACAGTGCTCTGTAGCGCCTACTAGAGGGGAGAATGGAGGGTGAGATGGATCTGCAGTGATGTTTCCTGCCCGTTTCCTGACTCTGGAAATGTATAAGTCCTGAATGGATGGCAGGTGGGACCGATGATCTTTTTTCCAGTCCTGTACGTTGTAGTCTGTCCCTGTCCTTTTTGGTGGCAGATCCAAACCAGACAGTGATAGATGAGCAGAGAACAGACTGGATGATGGCTGTGTAGAAGTGGATCAGCAGGTCCTTAGGCAGGTTGAGCTTCCTGAGCTGGTACAGGAAGTTCATCCTCTGCTGGGCCATCTTGATGATGGTGTCCGTGTTAGGCTCCCACTTTAGATATATTGGATCCCAGAAACCTGAAGGATTCCACAGCAGACAAAGGGCTGTTTAGAATGGTGATGGGGGCAGAGTAGGAGGGAACCTCCTTATGTCCACAATCATCTCCACAATTTTGAGTGTGTTAAGCTCCAGGTTATTCTGGCCGCACCAGAGAGCCAGCTGATCAACCTCCCATATGTAGGCCGACTTATGTCGTCAACAAACTTCATGAGTTTGACAGATGGGTTTCTTGAGGTGCAGTCAGAGAGCACACACACCTAGAGGCCGCAAGTGCTAATAGTCTGGGTGCTGGATGTGATGTTCCCCAGCCTCACCTGCTGACTACTATCAGTCAGGAAGTTTATCAATATCACTGACAGGTGGAGGCTGGCACAGTGAGCTGGGTGAGTTTGGTGCTGAGGATGTTCAGGATGATGGTGTTGAATGGCAAGCTGAAGTCCACGAACAGGATCCTTGCAAATGTCCCTGGAGAGTCGAGGTGTTGAGACTAGGATGTAATGCAGTCCCAAGTTGACTGCATCATCCATTGACCTGTTAGCCCTGTAGGTAAACTGCAGGAGGTCCAGCAAGGGATAATGGAGCAGTAATGTTCTTCAGGTTGGCCAACACCAGTCTTTCAAAGGACTTCATGACTACAGATGTCAGGGCGACAGGTATGAAGTCATTTAATCCAGAGATGGAGGGTTTTTTGGGGACTGGGATGATTGTGGAGCGTTTGAAGCAGAAAGGAACCTAACACAGCTCCAGTGATCCGGTGAAGATCTGTCTGAAGATGGGGGCCAGCTGGTCTGTGCAGCTTTTCAGGCAGGATGGTGACACCCCGTCTGGGCGGTGTGATGGAAGAGCACATTTTCGAGTGGCCAGCCTAAGGCACATCTGTGCAACATTCATGCCGTCTGATCAGCATCTTAATGTGCCACACCTGTGTGTGTGTGTGTGTGTGTGTGTGTGTGTATCTATTGTAGTGAACAGCAGTGTGGATTTGTGCCTGTTATATTAAATAAATTTGGAGCTACTCCAAATTCCTCTCTTCTCTCCCAGAGAGAAGCAGGGGGGTAAATTATCAATCCACAACAGACGGCTGAAGAGACCCCAACGGAAGGGGGGTGGAGAGGTAATTTTCCCTAAGTGCTATTCCTGAACAGTTGATCGTAAAACTGGCCACCTTTGGCAACAGCCGAGATAAGTCTCTCGGTGCCTGAATTGTTAAAATGACAAAGAAACTAACCAGAGATTACAAACAGCCTATCGGAACTCTCCTTGGAGGGGGGCAGGAAACCCTAAAC
>NC_060156.1:25101759-25115125 GCF_021292245.1 Micropterus dolomieu | reverse complement strand
CCCCCCCCCCCCCCCCCCACACACACACACACACACACATGTAACCGTGACAACTGACCCTGCTCTGTGTTTCATTAAGTCATCAAAGAGATACTCCTTCACGCCTAGGTGTGACAAAATCCAGGACACCAAGGACAGACCTGAACCCCCTTTTGCAAACAAAGATTGATGTGCAAACGTGATAAGCCAGGATATGCGAAAAGGGGACACAACTCCTGCCGCCTTGAGCTAAAACAATGTTTCATTATAAACTGTTCTCTTCAAATAATAATCCTTGCTAAATTAGTAGTGGCGCTGCCTCTATTTGAGTAGTTATGTTACCATGTTGTTGCTATCTGTTGTTGATATTATTGCTGAAAAGAATCTAAATAAGTTACTTTTGCAGTGTTTTAATTTTTAGCAAGATTAAAGGACACTTTCATTTTATGTGTAACCAATGCTTGTTCACAATACTTTCTCACACAGTTCCTTTAGAAACGATGATAAATGTCATACTACACGCTATTAATTGCCAGCTTGAATTTAAGGCTAAATAAATATATTTCCCAGGGTGAAATTGTTTTTGGATTAATCTAAGCTTTCCTCATGTAACCTGAGCTCCCCCAAGTGGACGAAATAAGTCGGAAATGCCGTTAATGTATAAATGTCAATTATTTATCATGACCAATAATTTGACAAGTGTTTTCCTGTTACCAAATGCTTAAACTTAGAACGGTACAACTGTTTGACCAGTGAGGTTTGATTGTGGAAAATATTTGATTATAATACGTGCAAATAGATTCCCATAAATTCATATAAAGTTTAGACATGCTTCTATCTATCTATCTATCTCATGAGAGAAACTCAAAGACCTAAGATCATCCAGATAATCCATCCACCTCACAGGTGTGGCATATCAAGATGCTTATCAAACAGCATGGCTGCTGCACAGGTGTGCTTTAGAACTCGAAAATGTACATCAAGTTCTGATTGACAGCTTTTTTCTTTATAATATAACCAATAATTCTGAATTGCAGAGAGGATTGGAAGGAAAGCAGAAGTCATAGTGCTTCAGTCTCTAGGGAGAGAAAAACAGCAGCAGGGGTGAGGAGGAAGGAGGAGTGGGTGGGGAGGATAGAGATAAATCAGTTGTAAGACAGAAAGCTTTGGTCTAAAAGCTGCCAGAGCTCAGCAGCTTTTCCTCTCTGCTGTGATGGAGACCCTGGAGGCATCTGCACTCTGCTTTCCACAGCTTCTCAACACCTCCTGCACAAAGCTGAAGCTTCCTCACTTTGAGGGCATGCTGATTTACATTCTGCTGTCCTCCATCTCTATGCTAACTGTAACTCTTAACCTGCTGGTCATCATCTCTATCTCCCACTTCAAGTAGTCAAATATTTCATTATTGTTTTAAACTGGTAGATAGTAATATAAAGTATCACCTGATCTTAAACTGTGAGAGTAATTTGTTTAAAATTGTATATCAGTCTTTGCTCTGTCTGCTTTTGTCTGAATGATCATTGATACTATAAATAATGAACATTTATTGCTTGTCTTCCTCCACAGGCAGCTCCACACGCCCACCAACCTCCTCTGCCTCTCTCTGGCTGTCTCAGATTTCTTCATGGGCTTCCTCATGTTCTTTCAAATTATGCTCATAGACGGCTGTTGGTACCTCGGTGACCTCATGTGTGCTCTGTATCAGTATATAGCATACATTATTACCTCTACCTCAGTAGGAAACATGGTGCTCATTTCTATTGACCGCTACGTGGCTATTTGTCATCCTTTGCATTACTCCACCAAAGTCACTCAAAAAAGAGTTCAAGTCTGTGTTTCTCTGTGTTGGATATGTTCTGTGATCTTTCAAAGTCTGATTCTGAAGGACATCTGGAAACCACACAGATACACCTCCTGTTTTGGAGAGTGTATATTTGTCATTAACTACTTTGCTGGACTTGCAGATCTTATTTTTTCCTTCATTGTTCCCATTACTGTCATCATAGTTCTGTATATGAGAGTATTTGTGGTGGCTGTGTCTCAGGCTCGTGCAATGCGTTCTCATATCGCAGCTGTCACACACCAGCAGCCAGTTAAAGTTACTACAAAAAAATCTGAAATGAAAGCAGCCAGGACTCTTGGTGTTGTTGTACTTTTGTTTCTAATATGTCTCTGCCCATATTATGGTGTTGCTGTTACAGGTCAAGATAACTTGCTCAGTGTTTCATCTGCTGCATTTGTAATATGCCTGTTCTATTTTAACTCCTGTCTAAACCCTGTGATCTATGCCCTTTTTTATCCCTGGTTTAGAAAATCTATTAAGCTCATTATTACACTCAAGATACTGCAGCCTGACTCCTGTGATGCCAGCATATTGTAGACAGTTTCTGCACGAATGTCTCAAATTAGACCCTCAGCATCAACAGAAAAATGTACGTGGTCATGGTGACAAGTCATGGATTAATGCAGATCATATGTGTCTTTACATGTGTATGTTACAATATCATATTTATCAAAAATTGACTTTCATTTACACTACAACAGTGAGGCTAGATTTCGGGTCCCAACTTTATTGTGAAGGTGTTCATATCCACATTAGAAGAACAGTGTAGGAAATTGTACCGTTTTCTACATGACTTGGGCACAGATACATGAAAATGTATTTTAAAATAAGATATTTAACAAATACCCTAACTTTAAATGTATCAAAATAAACTACAAAATACAGCAGCCAAAAACGCAATTAACAAGTTACACCCTCTCGTGGCTTTAGAAAGTAATGTTGTCCAGCATCTCTCTTTTGTGCAAACTGACAAAAACATAGATTGAAAGTGCAAGCTAAAATTTACTGTGAAGAACATAACATAAATTGGTACACAATTTAGCCTAGGGTTATAAAACAAACACCAAAACTTAACAGCAACCAATAAGAATTGTAGCAATTTATGCTAAAAAAAATAATGGGGAGCTGTTTACACTTTTGTCACCTTGACCTTCTTCTTTGGGTCAATTTTCTGTTCTGATCTCAACAAGTCTGGGCAAATTACTGAGTAGGCACCCATCAGAGGGAAAATATGAAGATATTTTCATCAACCCTATTAAATACAAATTACAATATCCTATTTTGTATTTTGAGACATGTATCATAAATACTGCCCATCCCTGGCCAAAGACATCAGTAGACATTTGGTATTGTATCTTTCCTGGTGATGATGTGCCAGACTTGCACTGACACATAACCATGTGGCGCTCTGTGAATTACTATGTTTGTTACTTTTCCTTTAACGTCATCTTGTTTTTCCATTCCTGGTCATGATCCTTCGAGAATACCATTAACTGCATTCTACAGCAATGACAGCCATAAAATAAAATGCACTTGAGGATACACAAAACAAACCGGCCTCCTTGTGGCCATCAAATCACAGATATGTTGGATGTTTCAACCTCTGCATTCAAACCAGACCATTAACGTGCTGTTTTCTTAACCTATTCCCTGCAAAATATTTCAAAGATTTCATTGCTGTCTGGGACCTGCACAAGTTGTTTACATACAATTTTATCCAGGACTATCAAAATAAAAGGAAGTTTAGATATAGGCCTGTTGAATGGAAGAGGTGGGTCAAGGTTTTTTTTTTTTTTTAAAGTGGCTGCATAATTGCATGTTTAAAATAATCAGGGACACAGTCAGAGCAAAGAGAGCTATTTACAGTAAAATGTATGTATGGTCCTAAGGAACTAAAAACATCTTTAGAAAGAGAGGTTGGAACACTGTAAGGAGACCTATGCTTGCATAGCGTTGCAGATATGTAGGCATCTTTTGCAATAATAAAAGGTTAGCACATTTAGAAACCAAAGGGCACAACCAATATTCATATTTTGGATTTGGTTCTAATTTGGAACCAGTTTTAAGTTCCCAACCCTAATAATATATGAATTACATGCCACCCAGTGTCTGACAAGCTTATGTTGTCCACAGGGAAACATTGCAATGGAGGATGATATCATTATTCGGAGAGTGGTCTTATGCTACTGTAACATTATATTTAATTCTTTTTATCACAAGAGTAAAAGAAAAAATTCTTATGAAATGAAGGTAAAATCAATGTGCCATTATCCTGTGTTCAGGATCTTTATCAAATATTACATAGTCTAGCTTTAACATTCTGAAAATAGCCGATTAGCCTAAAAGCATGTGGACCTTTTGTTTGTTGTTAAACTGCATGAGACACAACACTAAGTCCAGTTAACTTCATGCAGCTAATGATGTAGTTGCACACTAGGGGAGAGCGGGGTGAGTTGAGCCAGTTTTTACTTGAGGTGTCTTTAAAGTTACTACATGACAGTAATGTCTCAGACTAAAACATGTACATATATTTTAGGATGTGGTGCATCCCTGGGAATAATCAATTAGGATCTAAAATAAGCTGTTTTTTAAAATATGGCTTTCCAAAAAAAAGTTGACTCTCAACTTGCGCCAAGTGAGAGGATAAGTTGAGCCACATGGGGGTCGGGGACATCTATGTGATTTCATCGTGCAAACTCAAACGCCAGGTCCCAACATTCAATTGCACTTAAGATAGTGAAACATTGCAGCTATGTCTCCTAGTTGTTTCAAATCAATGTATCACTTTAAAGTCATCCTGTTGATGGTCATGTCCTGTGCCACCTGATGAATTCCCATTTTTGTACCTCTCCCACTTCTCTGTCCAAACCCACAATAGGAGTTGAAGCCTGTCTGTCTTCCATTTATAGAAGCATGACATGATGGTTTCTGGTCAAAAATGTATAATGTTCGGTGATGCATAAGAAAGCAATGTAAAATGACCCATCCCTGCCATTTTAACAAAATTGTTTCATCCTGCTGTTTAAGGGTAAAGTCATGCTAACAGTATAGCTTCATATTGTAACTTCCACATTCCACTAAGCACTAACACATGCGTAAGATTTTATCAAACTTGTCTGTAATAGACACAAGAATAAGGACTCCTTGAACATAAATAAAAAATCACTTTGAACGGCAAAAAACTGTTTTTAATGTGCTTATCGCATATTCCATTGGCCTCTCTCCGTGTAAAATGGATGTATGTAATCCAATTAATAATTTCCAGAATATGGCAACTCAGAAAAAAACACTGATAAAAGATACTGGATCTGCTCTAATATCTACACAACTACTGATGTACCAGCACTGACAACTCAGGGTACTGGTGCATTAAAATCAGAACCTCTCATATAAAAGGTATTGTGACCAAGGTTATAATTGTCCATCGTCTATTGCTTGCTGCTGAGATTGTTTAGCTGCTTTTATTCTTCGTGAAAGCACACCGCACATTAATTTTTCAGCCAAAGACTGGAATTACTTCAGAAACAAAGTCTGTAAAGATATGAGTGCTTCAAAAGGAGTCTATACCACACAATGGTGCGGGTCTGTGCCTGGAGAGCTCTACCGTGTAGAAACAGACCTTGAAGTCTACGACCCAGAATCCTACATCTTTTTTAGATCATGCAAGGACGATTCCATCATTCAAAATGCAAGGATGGGAACACCAGAGCAACAAAAAGGCTACCCCATCACGTCTAAAGAGTGGGAGACGTGGTTCAGCACCGGCTTTGTGGTCCAGTGGGGAGAATGGGATAGAACCCTTGAAATCTTCTCACACACTGATCAATTATTCAGATGGTACAAACCTTATGTTAGCTCTGTAGGGATCAAAAGAAAACTTTTTGGTCCTGAGGACAAGCAAGATGAACAACAAACAACACCGCAGACAACCTCAAAGACCTCCACGGCGGGGCTGACGGTGACATTGTTCTAATTAAAATGTTTTGTGCAGGTACGAGGACATGTGCAGCGGGTGAGGATCTATCGAGCAGCCCTAAATATTTTCCATTACTACAAGATGATGATAACTCATGGGTGGGTGACTGTGGCAAAGAACTGGGGAAAAGAAATTTAACATTTCTCGTTCCTGAAGAAAAAGCAGAAGAGGACAAGAGCAGGGCCAAGCCGTTTAAGGGTGCCTGTTGGACGCTCTGGACTGTTGCGACAAGGACACATCTCCTAACACTACTGTTAGCCGTATTATACAGGTAACCGGTGCTTATTATTTATACGATATACTGCAGCAAAAAGCTATACAAACATGTGTGTATTGTGCATATACAGACGAATGGAACAGAAAACAACCTCACACATGCATTGACACGCTGCCCTTCTTTTATATTAAAGGACATAAGAGAAATTACGCAGAAGCTTTTTAACAAAAATTTCGCTGATGCTCAAAAGTACATCCTACGTGGTCTTGAGTTGGTGCCAACGTGTGAATGCAGTATTCGAGACAATGCAGCAGCTGCTCCACAGATTTGACTGAGGAACCCTTTTCTCATTGCTTTGCTTAAACGGGTAGTTAGAGTAGAGGACAGTGTGCCCGTTGGGACGCTAAAATTTTTAAGACAGACTCTGTCTATGGGATATTTAACGTATACTGCATTCACACAGTGGCACCAACCCAAGACCACGTAGGATGTACTTTTGATTGTGATGCTGCAAAGATGGCGCTGTTGTTCTGCATGAAAATAGCTCTGTCCGATACGGATTTACCCAAAAATCGTTGAGTGACACTGTTCCACGTTCTCAGTCAGATGTAAGTCAAAAAACTAGCCCGCTATATTATATATATATATATACACACAACCCGATTGCTAAAGCCACTCCCAAACATCCGCTTTTAGAGGATAACACCGGACATCCTATATACACAAACCCCTCTTTTCACACCCGTCTTCACCTTTTGGTGATCGACCCCCACCCCCACTAATAGAGGATGAGGCCGGACACGCCCTAATACACACGCCCATTTTCACACCCCCATGTCTTTGTTGTTCAACCTTGCTATGACCCCCAATCTTTTTTTTATTTTTTTTTTATAATTTTTATTTTTTTTTTATAAATTTTTTTTATAGATTAATTAGTTTTTGATTAATTCGTTTTTTTATTAATCAAAAATGTATTCACACCATCATCCCGGACATCAGTCAGCACCAAACTCACCCAGCTCACTGTGCCAGCCTCCCCTGTCAGTGGATCACAAACTTCCTGACTGACAGGAGTCAGCAGGTGAGACTGGGGAACATCACATCTAGCACCCGGACTATTAGCACTGACGCCCCGCACGGTGCCACCCTGCCCTCCATTCAGGACTTATACATTTCCAGAGTCAGGAAATGGGCAGGAAACATCACTGCAGATCCATCTCACCACGGACACAACCTGTTCCAGCTTCTCCCCTCTGGTAGGCACTACAAAGCACTGTACGCCAAAACCAACGGACTCAGGAACAGTTTCTTCCCACAAGCCATCACTCTGATGAACAGCTGAATGACTCACAGTGTCAGGAACAATTCCTGTACAATAACCCAGTAACTCTGCTTCTAATCAGCCACCTATTTACTGGTTACCACTTATTTATTTATTCATCCTTCTCTATTTCAGAGCTGTTCATACTCTTATATTGTATATATTGTATAAGAAATCCACCTACCTCATGTACATAACACCGCAAGGGAGTAGTGACATCAGTCCCCAAGTGAGAGGGAATCTTAGGAGGAACAAAGAGCTTGACAAGTTACACATAAGGAGAACCTTCACTATGTTTTTTTTTCTCTGACTGTGCCTACAAAATAAAAGCCCAAGAAAGTTTTTTTTGTAGTACTGCTTCTTATCCAGTTGAATTGAACTTTGAAAACTTCTGAAATACATTCAAAAGAGTGTTTTGCTTGCTTTACACACCTCTGAAAAAAAGCCTCAGGAAATGTCTTTGGAGATGCTGGGGAAATTAAAATAAGCATCCATAGGTTGATGGACGTGGATCCATCACTGGGACACACACACTCCAGCACATGCTTTCTTGTGAGCATGTGAAACAATTTCTTCATAGTTCGTTTGTTGAAGAGGGCAAAAAAATATGTTCACATGAGGGGGGACCAAACACATAACCCTCCAATTGTAAGGCATGTGCATTATTAACTGAGCTAACCATTCACTTAAGCCTGAATTTATTTATCAAAAAATTAAAAAAAAAAATTTTGTTTTCATTTGCTTTCATGCTGATGTTAAATTAAGTGAAGATTGTTAATATGTCTATAGAACATAGAAAAGATATAAATTTAGGTAAGTGTAGGTATGATGCAAATTAGCGACAACAGGCATTAACGAGAAACCAGGGTTTGCAAAAGGTTCCTAGGTACGTTTCGAATATGCACAAACAGGCATTGGGGGAATCCATGTGCTATCTTGGCTTGCAGTCTGCAAGGAAGAGGCCCCTGACCTACAGCATTAATAACACTGAAACAACACGACAATGGCAGAGATTCTGCCGGATATTCAGTGCTGCCTTAGAACTTTACATAAAAAATTTAACTCTTTCAACCCATTAGTTTCTAAAATAGCATATATAAAATCTGCGTGATGACAACAATTCACTACCATATTGAAGCCTATTAGTTGATTTGGATGAACGGTTACTGACATAATCGAAATACAAACAACCATTGTTGTGTGCATTTCCACCGTCATTATCATCATCATCATTATTTAGTAACATCACTATTCACAGGCAAAATGTTTATAGAAACATCAGTTTTGATGGGAAAACAATAAAAAACAATAGGCTTAACCACTAAAAATTGCTCTTTTTGTGTGCGAGTATAATGAAGAGGCACACGATTCCAGTTATTAAATTTAATCACCTGGATCGATCAAGTTCTTAAAAGAACTCCAGCAAAGAGAAAAAACACGCAGTTTGGCAGGTCTGGAAACAGAATGGGGCACCTCCAGCCCCATATTAAGGCCCTATCTTGCACCTGGCGCAAGGGTCATTGCTAGTTTCCAATTGACGCAGTTGTCATTTTCACGCCAAGCGCCCATGTTGTTTAAGTAGAAAATGCACTTGCGCCCATCTGTGCCCCCATGAGACTTCAAATGAGGTGTGGTGCATTGCTATCTTTAGGCAGCACAAAGCAATAGGGCCATTGACCAAAAAAAATCCAGGTCTAAAGTCAACAGTGCAGCATTTCACTGTTTCTTGTTATTTTAGGGTTGGATTATTCAGATGGTAAGGTGCTCTTAAGAGAGATGTAGTGCGCATTTACGCACAAGGCACAGCAGCGTAGCTTCATTGATTATTAAAATCTCCCAACACGGCCACAGGTTAGGTCAGGATCTATTTTATATTCTGTGTTCTTCTACACAGTTAAAAGGTCGGGTCAATTCAGGTTCATACAGTGAAACTGGAAAAAGCTGCTGTCCTCCTGGTCAATCCTGAGCGTCTAAATTATTTAAAAAGTTGAATTCTGTTTCCTCTGTCCTCTCATGTCAAGTTTATAACCACAGTTCTTTTCTTTAGCTGCTTAAATGCCAAATAAAATTTGCCTGCTGTGATTTTACTGCGTACATGGATATGTTTTAAATGACTGACAGTAGCCTTTCTAATCATGAAAGTAAATCGTTAAAGAAATTTATAAAATCAATAAAACTCAAAATAAAGAAACCACTGCAGGAGAGAGAGATGTGACCCACGACCGGTTCATTATAGTTTGTAATTATGCAGCCCAGTGAGGATCCAGATGTTTCATAGAGGAGACAGTGTCTGTCTGTCTGTTAACAGATTCCTACAGTGTAGTTCAGATAAATTCACTGATAAACCACAGAGCTGCAGAGTAACGTTAGGCTTCATTTATCAGAGACTGTTTTTATATCACATCCATACTTCTGTCCATATCCCCTCCCTCCCCCTCCCACTGATGAGTCTGCAATTCAATCATTGATGGTTTTAATAATGCGCCATTCATCCGCCATTATAATAGCAATGGTACAAGTACACCAGGCTTTTATAGGGAATGGGAGATGACAGCTTTTTATTTAGCTTAACTCCATCAGCTGTTTGCTTAAACACACAGCAGGACTAGCTGCACACCGGCTGCTATTTCCGAGCAATAAATTATTATCTCTTGTTCTTTCTGACTTATGATCATAGGTCGACATGGACATACTATTGGGCTATCGCCTTTAAAAGGTACAAAGTGGTATTAGAACACAGGAAGGGCCTAGGCTAGCTCTTTATCATGCTAACTTCAGATATCTCACAATAAATACATCTTTTTACATAATGTCAGAAAGAGATACAATGGTTAGGATTACATGGGCCATTTATTCATTCATTTATTCTGCCTAATTAGGTTAAAGGTAGACTGCTATTCTGGAGATGACATCATCAGGCTTCATGAATGAATTGACATGTGTTTCAGCAAAAAGGAAGTGCTCAGACTATTTACCTTCCTATCTGCACCTAAAGTGGGAATGTGTTGTATTGTGTAAATTGACATGTGCTGCTGTTGATCACCTTTAAAAAACAAACACTATCTGACCAGTTTTATAATATAACGTATAGCATGAAGGACTGTCGGAGGAAGACGAGTTTTTTTCTAGTCTGACAAACATCAACCGCTATTTACATAGCGGCATTAATTACAACAGCTCTGGGACCACTTGCTCATAGTGATGGGTCAGTATATGTCAGTTTTTGTGTTTATAACGATATGATATACTAACAAAAATAGTCTGAGTGGCCCTTTCAAATGTGTGCTAATATAATATTTCTTCATCCAAAACACAGACAAAGACTCATTTGATTAGTTACATTATTACACACTGCCCATTTTATCTATGATATGGACATATTATTGTATAACAAGGTCATTTTTCCAAATTATTTCATGTGTACTACAGTAGGTTATCTTTGACGGTGTTTTTGCAAAACTGTTCTTAAAATCAAATGTTAAAAAGATTTTTGACCAATGTCACTAGTTTGACATTATTTTAAAGTTTTACCCTTTAAGGTTGTTAAATTAAGTGACCCACTCACTGACAACATGCTGGAAGAATCTGCTTGTTTATTTACCTGGTAAAAAAAAAGGTTCTGTGCTATAACACAGCTTAATAAAGAGCATATTCTTGATGTGTGTTGCAAAGTTGTTTTTTCACATTCTGTCTTTTGTTCCTTGAGCACTCAGCTGCCTGGTGAAGTAACCGGCAGCAAACCTTTCCATCATTTTAGTCATTCTACAGACATCTCTACAGTACATTGGCATCACGGGAGTCAGGCTGCAAAATTTGAAGAGTAACAATTAGTTTAATAGATCTCCTAAACCAGGGGTAGAAAAAAGCATAGACCACTGGATTTAGACAGGAGTTGCAATAAAGTAGCCACACCCCAAAAATTGAAAATGCAACATTGGATGACACATCCTGGCTCGCGAGAGAGGGATAGAAATAAGGACAGAAACATGTTAGAAATACAACCACAACAACACCAAGAGTTCTGGCTGCTTTTCTCTCAGACTTCTTAGCAGTTACACCAGCTGAGCCCTGGAGTTTAACAATGGCAATAAGAGACCTCATGGCTCGAGCTTGAGACACAGCCACCACAAATACTCTCATATACAGAACTATGATGACAACAATGGGGCCAACAAAGGTCAACATGACATCAGCAGCTCCTGTTACAGAGTTAATTACAACTACACACTCTCCATAGCAGGAATTATATCTATCTGGCTCCTTCAGGAAATCAATCAGTATTACCCCATTATAGAATACAGAACAGGCCCAACACAGACAAACACAGATTTTAACTCTTTTTTGAGTGACTCTGGTGGGGTAACACAAAGGGTCACATATGAGCACCATGTTTCCTACTGAGGCAGATGTAAGGATAAAAGAGGTATAGTAATATAGTCCACATATGAAGCTCCCCAAAAACCAACAGCCCCCAATACGGAGGATTAGAACTGGCATCAGCAGGAGGCCAACAAGTAAGTCTGAGACTGCCAGCGAGAGGAGCAGGAGGTTGGTGGGGGTGTGGAGCTGCCTGGAGAGAGAGAGAATATTGTCACTGAACATATTTTTATATGCAGTTGTAGAAACCATAAGAATATTATCATGTGTAACAGTATGAATAATCTTATAAATTAAACATGTCCAGATACAATACAATCTAGAACATGCAGTACTAATTTAAAATAGCAAGGATGTGCTCATCAAAAGCCTGGACATAACAGATGCAGTACATGTAACAGTTGTGTATACTACTGTATTTATGTCTAAAGTAGAGTAGAAGTAGGTTAAAGACTGTGCAGCAGCGTTGATTCATGGTCACAATGTTATTATTAGTTGAAGTAATAAGAATACAAGTAATACTATCTAAGTATGCTAATTGTTTGAATGTTTTCTTCTCAAAATGTTACATTTTCATAAAATTCCTTAATCTAACAATATCTATATTGTCCCAAAGCCAGCTCTTAGAAATGAATTACTTATGCTTATAAATGTATGTTGCCTGAAGTGGGAGATAGAGATGATGACCAGCAGATTGAGAGCCACAGTGAGGAAGGACATGCAAGACAGCAGGATGTTAAGGAATACAATCTCAGTATAATGTAGTGATGTCTTTCTGCAAGAGGTGTTGAGTTGCTGTTGAAAGCAGAGTTCAGCTCCTTCCATGGTCTCCATAATCATCTCTGATTATCAGATCTGCTGAGCTCTGGCAGCTTTCTGACCAAAGCTCATTTATCTCACTCCTCCCTCTTTTCCCATAATCAGACACATTGCATTGATTTTGTGACGTAATGATAAAATACATACACATGAACTCCCCCCACCCCACTGATGGAAAAGCATGAGTGAAACAGCAAATGGCCAATAGAAGAATGGAAGGACAACTTCATTACTTGCACTGCACTGACACAATGTGTCTCAAATCACTCCCTTATTAATTAATTCATTACTCCCAATGTAATAGGCACTCAGCAATGGTTGGCAGTGTTGGTTGCACTACAGTGGGCTGATAAAACTAAAGTTACTTTTCCTCACCGTCAGTGTTTCAGTAGGAAACAGGGTGGTAGACTGCTATGTGGCTATTTGTGACCACATGTTTTAGTCCACGAAAGTCACTATGAAAAGAGTTCAGCTCTGCATTTGGTCTGTGTTGGATATTTTCTGCTGTCTGCTGCTGTGGTTTAATTCCTGTTATGGAGAGTGTTGCGTTTTATCATAAATATCTTACTGTCACCAGGATGGTCTAATTATACTCGGTTGATAGGAACTACTTTTCCTTCCACCTATCAAAGTCATGCTTGTGCTACGGCTCTGTGACGGAGCTTCTTTGAAGTGAGCTGCTGCAGCCCTTTACATTTCCCGCGATTGAATACTGACTATGGCTGACTGTAGAAACAGTCACGTCTGGCTGTATTTTAGCTGTGAAGGTGATAATGTTGCTCTGTGTGATGTGTGTGCAAACACAGTGAAATACTTTGGCAACACCGCAAACTT
>NC_060156.1:25097949-25101739 GCF_021292245.1 Micropterus dolomieu | reverse complement strand
TGTCCCAAAGCCAGCTCTTAGAAATGAATTACTTATGCTTATAAATGTATGTTGCCTGAAGTGGGAGATAGAGATGATGACCAGCAGATTGAGAGCCACAGTGAGGAAGGACATGCAAGACAGCAGGATGTTAAGGAATACAATCTCAGTATAATGTAGTGATGTCTTTCTGCAAGAGGTGTTGAGTTGCTGTTGAAAGCAGAGTTCAGCTCCTTCCATGGTCTCCATAATCATCTCTGATTATCAGATCTGCTGAGCTCTGGCAGCTTTCTGACCAAAGCTCATTTATCTCACTCCTCCCTCTTTTCCCATAATCAGACACATTGCATTGATTTTGTGACGTAATGATAAAATACATACACATGAACTCCCCCCACCCCACTGATGGAAAAGCATGAGTGAAACAGCAAATGGCCAATAGAAGAATGGAAGGACAACTTCATTACTTGCACTGCACTGACACAATGTGTCTCAAATCACTCCCTTATTAATTAATTCATTACTCCCAATGTAATAGGCACTCAGCAATGGTTGGCAGTGTTGGTTGCACTACAGTGGGCTGATAAAACTAAAGTTACTTTTCCTCACCGTCAGTGTTTCAGTAGGAAACAGGGTGGTAGACTGCTATGTGGCTATTTGTGACCACATGTTTTAGTCCACGAAAGTCACTATGAAAAGAGTTCAGCTCTGCATTTGGTCTGTGTTGGATATTTTCTGCTGTCTGCTGCTGTGGTTTAATTCCTGTTATGGAGAGTGTTGCGTTTTATCATAAATATCTTACTGTCACCAGGATGGTCTAATTATACTCGGTTGATAGGAACTACTTTTCCTTCCACCTATCAAAGTCATGCTTGTGCTACGGCTCTGTGACGGAGCTTCTTTGAAGTGAGCTGCTGCAGCCCTTTACATTTCCCGCGATTGAATACTGACTATGGCTGACTGTAGAAACAGTCACGTCTGGCTGTATTTTAGCTGTGAAGGTGATAATGTTGCTCTGTGTGATGTGTGTGCAAACACAGTGAAATACTTTGGCAACACCGCAAACTTCGCTAAACATCTGAGATTAAGTCTGTCACAATAATAGGATGATGTTATGAATTAAAGAATATGACAGTAGTTTGATGTCTTGTCATTATGCAGTTATTATTTTGAATTGGTAAGGCCACAGCCTACTCCTTATTTCTCTCATAAATACAGAAACAGGAGGAGGGAGGTCACATTAAACTAGAAATAAAATATGTAAAAGGTATTGGTATTGGCAATACCAGCCTGGGTATTACTTGGTATTGTATCGTATAGGAATTAAGTGCTATCGTACATCACTAGTCGGGAGTGAGAATGTGTTGCTGGGGCAGACCCAGTGAATCTTTTGTCCTAGTGCACAGGATGAGGTTAGGTATGAGGTGGAGTGAAAGGTCTTCATTGCGCTAGGTAGTGGTTGGTAGCGTTTTCAGGTGGACATTAGTATCGCCCTTCCAAAAGCTTACATTCACCGACTTTATTCGCTATACATTCTGTCTCTTAATGATGGGTAAGTTAAGAATAAATCCTATTTCTAGGTTCATTGGGTCTACAGAGATGGGAATTGAAGAATAAAGTATTTTAGGATCTGTTTGACGAATTCTAGGGATCATGATCAAATCATATCAAGGAATGGAAAGGAAAGCTGGAAATCACTTTTTTTTTTTTTTTTCCTCAAAGTGTTTTTATTGAACATCTTATCAAACATAAGATACACTTTTACAATACATTTTCTTTTTATGTTAACCCACCCACCCAAGAACAATCCCCACCTGTTGCACCAATACACATATTAATTTGAAAAGCAAAAAAAAAAACAATCATTAACATGTTTTAGAGAACAAAGCACAAGTATGTACAGTATATTACTCCTCTGAAATTGAGAGTAGAGAGGGATCCACCTTCCTAATTTGGTCCAGAACCGGTTGCCAGATATCAAAAAATTTATAGGCACAGCCTGCTGTAGCATACCCAAAATTTAACAAACTCAGTATCTGAGAGAAGTAATGTATTAAATCGCCACGGCCGACACCCACTGCTTGTGGTAGGCAAGTTTAAAGTAATTAACAGTGGTGCGTGGTCTGATATCACTATTGCTTGGTATTCACATTTACTGACTCTAGAAAGTAAACTATTATCAACAAAAAAATAATCGATTCGAGAATATGTTTTGTGAACCGGTGAATAGAAGGAGTAGCCTCTGCGCCCAGGATTCTGAAAGCGCCAAACATCAGTCATTCCGTAAGTTTTAAGAAGCTGATTAAGTACTACTGTTGAACGAGTTAGTTGCATGGTCTTGGGTGAACTGCGATCCAGTGAGGGCGACAGTACACAATTAATATCTCCTCCTAATATGACATGTGTATCTATATCAGGTATTCGAGAGAAGAGGCTGGTAAAAAATGTCATCCCAGTTAGGTGCGTACACATTCACCAGAACTACTGGGGTATTGTTCAGTCTGCCCACTACTATTATATAACGGCCAGCAGAGTCAGCATCAACTTTTGACATTACAAATGGGATAGTCTTTTTGATCAAAATAGCTGTTCCCCTAGATTTAGAATGAAAAATAGAGTGGAAAATTTGTCCCACCCATCCTCCTCTAAGTCTAAAATGGTCAGATGTGTTCAAATGGGTTTCTTGCAGGAAGGCGATATCTGCATTCAGCTCCTTAAGGTGTGAGAGTACTTTTCGGCGTTTCACTGGGTGATTTAGAGATTTAACATTCCAACTAACAAGGTTTATCTGGCAAGTACCCGATACATCAGTGTGAGTGTTCATTTATATTAGTGTTAAGTATTTATAAATTATGGTAGTACGGATCCAGCCTAAGTAACATATGTGCAATGTAAACAGAAGAGAGCTCCTTCCCTAACCCAGAGTTAGCATAACAAAAAATAGGATCAATCAATTTAGTGCAACAGTAATTTCCCCAGTCACCAACTAGAACATGGTGAAAAAATAACCCCTCGCAAATAACAAATCCTATCATAAGTGCTTTTTTAAAGAACTCTAGCTCTGCAGCTTGCTCTGCACAAAGATGTTAATTAAATATTTTAATATAACCCCAATATTTCAAATTAAAATAGAAAAACAAAGAAAGAGTGGTGCTTTTTATCTCCTAACAGACCTTAAGACTGGTAAAACATAATAATAAAGAAGCATAAAAGAAATTAACTGTAGTCCCATATCAACAAGCCTGTTATATTTTGCATTGTTGTTTATCAAACTTAAGTTCGTGCACTCATCAAAAAGACAGTCTGCTGACAATAGAGACAAAAAAAAGAAAAGAAAAAGCGAAGCTAAGCCACCTCACGCAGAATGTTGTCCTTTACATACGTCATGGCCTCCGTTGCATCTTGAAACTGCTTATCCGTCCCATTGTACGTGATCCGAAATCGGGCTGGATGTAGGAGACCATATCGGACCCCCTCTCGACCTCGAAGAAGTTTACGGACCTCGTTAAGCGCCGACCTGGCGCGGGCTACACTCGGTGGATAATCAGGAAAAATGAGTATGGTTGAGCCGTTATGTTGTAGCGGGCCAGATTCCCGTGCGAGGCGAAGGATTTCGACACAATCTTGATAATAGTGCAATTTTGCTATAATCGCCCTTGGTTTGCCATCCATCCGTTTCGCCTGTAAAGTGCGGTGGGATCTGTCAATCAGCACGTCTTTATCCATTTTAAGAACTTTTTTAATCAGCCTTGAAACAGAAGCAGGGGTGCTGGAGCCATCTTCCTCAGCTACATTCATAATGCGGATGTTT
>NC_060156.1:25094686-25097849 GCF_021292245.1 Micropterus dolomieu | reverse complement strand
CCATATTTTGAAGGAGTGCTTAACCACTGGATTCAGAGAGTATTTATATATAGGATGAGGTGATGGCAATGTTGAGCAGAGCAATGCATGTAAAGAAGACAAATGACAAATTCTCAAGGGACAGCCATTTAGGACCACTAGCATGCGAGTTAAACCAATATAACCTAGAATGAGCATTGGCTGCCCAATAATAGTACTGAAAATTGGGTAATGATAGTCCTCCATGCTCTCGGTGTTGCTGCAAAACACTTTTACGGATGCGTGCATTTTTCCCATTCCATATAAAAGTTGATATCAGCCTGTCTATCAGTAGGAAAAACGATTTAGTTAAAAATATCGGGATACACTGGAACAGATATAGAAATCTAGGTAGGATATTCATCTTGACGGTGCTTATCCTGCTTCCTAGCGGTAATGTACCCCAACGCTCAAAATCTTGTTTTATGGAATCTATCAATGGAATAAAATTAGTTTTATAGAGGTTCTTGTAATTATTAGTAATCCATATACCTAAATACTTAAATTTATCTTTACTCAATTTAAACGGTAAGGAGTTAAATGAGATAAGTCTGGCTGCAGTGTTAATCGGCATAAGTTCACTTTTTTGCATGTTTATTTTATATCCTGATATTTTACCAAAACTACCAAGTAATGACAATAGATGAGGCAAGGTCTTAAGCGGCTCAGACACATACAAGAGGGTATCATCCGCATAAAGAGACACTTTATGTTCGGATTCATCCCTCAGTATGCCTTTAATAGTATTATCGGACCGTATTGCCACTGCCAGGGGCTCAATCATCAGTGCAAATAATGAGGGGGATAATGGGCAGCCCTGCCTAGTCCCGCGGCCTAATTGGAAAAAGGATGAGATGTTATTGTTTGTCCGAATTGCTGCTACAGGAGAGGAATATAAAACATTAATCCATGAAATGAATTTGGCACCAAAGCCAAATTTCTTCAAGGTATAGAAGAGGTAGTCCCACTCCACCCGATCAAATGCTTTTTCAGCATCAAGTGACAGAAGCACCTCAGGTATATCAGGTGGAGTGGGATAATGGAGGATATTCAAAAGCCTGCGTATATTGTAGAATGAATATCGATTTTTAATAAAGCCAGTCTGATCATTAGACACTATTGAAGGTATAACAATCTCTAATCGACATGCTAAAATTTTGGCAAATATTTTACTATCAACATTTAACAATGAGATAGGACGATATGAGCTACAATCTAATTTACTTTTACCCTTTTTATGAATTAAAGAAATAACTGCTTGTCTCATGGTTTCTGGTAACGACCCTGAGATGAAGGACTCCTCATAGACAGCGAGTAAGATAGGGGAGAGTTCTGAGGAGAATTTTTTGAAAAATTCGCTCGGAAAGCCATCTGGCCCCGGCGATTTTCCACTTTGCATGGTGGCAATTGCTTTCAATATTTCGGCCTTTGAAAATGGTCTTTCCAAATCTGAGGCATATTGTTCATCAATAGTGGGCAGAGTAAATTTGCTAAAGAATGAGTCAAACAGTACTTCATTTCTACTGGATTCAGATGTATATAATTGCGAATAATACTCCATAAACCTATTATTAATCTCTAATGGATCAGTAAGTTTTTTGTCGTGTTCATCAATAATTTCGAGAATTGACTGGTCAACACTTTGTTGTCGTAGTTGATGAGCTAAGATTTTCCCTATCTTTTCGCCATGTTCATAAGACTTGTGTCTGGATTTATTCAAAAGGTTCTCAATAAGTTTCGTAGATAACAGATTGAATTCTGTCTGAAGAGCCAATCGTTCCTTAAATAAATCGACTGATGACGAGTGTGAGAGAACCCCATCGATTTGCAAGATATCAATTTCTATCTTTTTAAGCCTTTCCTGTTGTTTTTTCTTTACACGGGCACTATATGATATGATTTGGCCTCTAAGATAGGCTTTTAACGTTTCCCAAATTAGGCAGTAGGACACCCCTGGGGTCCGGTTATGTTCTAAAAACTCATGTATTTCCTTAGAAATAAATTTAACAAACTCAGTATCTGAGAGAAGTAATGTATTAAATCGCCACGGCCGATACCCACTGCTTGTGGTAGGCAAGTTTAAAGTAATTAACAGTGGTGCGTGGTCTGATATCACTATTGCTTGGTATTCACATTTACTGACTCTAGAAAGTAAACCATTATCAACAAAAAAATAATCGATTCGAGAATATGTTTTGTGAACCGGTGAATAGAAGGAGTAGCCTCTGCGCCCAGGATTCTGAAAGCGCCAAACATCAGTCATTCCGTAAGTTTTAAGAAGCTGATTAAGTACTACTGTTGAACGAGTTAGTTGCATGGTCTTGGGTGAACTGCGATCCAGTGAGGGCGACAGTACACAATTAATATCTCCTCCTAATATGACATGATGTGTATCTATATCAGGTATTCGAGAGAAGAGGCTGGTAAAAAATGCACTGTCATCCCAGTTAGGTGCGTACACATTCGCCAGAACTACTGGGGTATTGTTCAGTCTGCCCACTACTATTATATAACGGCCAGCAGAGTCAGCATCAACTTTTGACATTACAAATGGGATAGTCTTTTTGATCAAAATAGCTGTTCCCCTAGATTTAGAATGAAAAATAGAGTGGAAAATTTGTCCCACCCATCCTCCTCTAAGTCTAAAATGGTCAGATGTGTTCAAATGGGTTTCTTGCAGGAAGGCAATATCTGCATTCAATTATGGTAGTACGGATCCAGCCTAAGTAACATATGTGCAATGTAAACAGAAGAGAGCTCCTTCCCTAATCCAGAGTTAGCATAACAAAAAATAGGATCAATCAATTTTGTGCAACAGTAATTTCCCCAGTCACCAACTAGAACATGGTGAAAAAATAACCCCTCGCAAATAACAAATCCACACATAAGTGCTTTTTTAAAGAACTCTAGCTCTGCAGCTTGCTCTGCACAAAGATGTTAATAAAATATTTTAATATAACCCCAATATTTCAAATTAAAATAGAAAAACAAAGAAAGAGTGGTGCTTTTTATCTCCTAACAGACCTTAAGACTGGTAAAACATAATAATAATAATAAAGAAGCATAAAAGAAATTAACTGTAGTCCCATATCAACAAGCCTGTTATATTTTGCATTGTTGTTTATCAAACTTAAGTTCGTGCACT
>NC_060156.1:25091456-25094666 GCF_021292245.1 Micropterus dolomieu | reverse complement strand
AGTACTACTGTTGAACGAGTTAGTTGCATGGTCTTGGGTGAACTGCGATCCAGTGAGGGCGACAGTACACAATTAATATCTCCTCCTAATATGACATGTGTATCTATATCAGGTATTCGAGAGAAGAGGCTGGTAAAAAATGTCATCCCAGTTAGGTGCGTACACATTCGCCAGAACTACTGGGGTATTGTTCAGTCTGCCCACTACTATTATATAACGGCCAGCAGAGTCAGCATCAACTTTTGACATTACATATGGGATAGTCTTTTTGATCAAAATAGCTGTTCCCCTAGATTTAGAATGAAAAATAGAGTGGAAAATTTGTCCCACCCATCCTCCTCTAAGTCTAAAATGGTCAGATGTGTTCAAATGGGTTTCTTGCAGGAAGGCGATATCTGCATTCAGCTCCTTAAGGTGTGAGAGTACTTTTCGGCGTTTCACTGGGTGATTTAGAGATTTAACATTCCAACTAACAAGGTTTCTGGCAAGTTCCTGATACATCAGTGTGAGCGTTCATTTATATTAGTGTTAAGTATTTATAAATTATGGTAGTACGGATCCAGCCTAAGTAACATATGTGCAATGTAAACAGAAGAGAGTTCCTTCCCTAACCCAGAGTTAGCATAACAAAAAATAGGATCAATCAATTTAGTGCAACAGTAATTTCCCCAGTCACCAACTAGAACATGGTGAAAAAATAACCCCTCGCAAATAACAAATCCACACATAAAGTGCTTTTTTAGAGAACTCTAGCTCTGCAGCTTGCCCTGCACAGAGATGTTAATAAAATATTTTAATATTTCAAATTAAAATAGAAAAACAAAGAGTGGTGCTTTTTATCTCCTAACAGACCTTAAGACTGGTAAAACATAATTTCTTTTATGCTTCTTTATTATTATTAACTTAACTGTAGTCCCATATCAACAAGCCTGTTATATTTTGCATTGTTGTTTATCAAACTTAAGTTCGTGCACTCATCAAAAAGACAGTCTGCTGACAATAGAGACCAAAAAAAAAAGAAAAAGCAAAGCTAAGCCACCTCACGCAGAATGTTGTTCTTTACATACGTCATGGCCTCCGTTGCATCTTGAAACTGCTTATCCGTCCCATTGTACGTGATCCGAAATGGGGCTGGATGTAGGAGACCATATCGGACCCCCACTCGACCTCGAAGACGTTTACGGACCTCGTTAAACGCCGACCTATCTACACTCGGTGGATAATCAGGAAAGATGAGTATGGTTGAGCCGTTATGTTGTAGCGGGCCAGATTCCCGTGCGAGGCGGAGGATTTCGACACAATCTTGATAATAGTGCAATTTTGCTATAATCGCTCTTGGTTTGCCATCCATCCGTTTCGCCTGTAAAGTGCGGTGGGATCTGTCAATCAGCACATCTTTATCCATTTTAAGAACTTTTTAATCAGCCTTGAAACAGAAGCAGGGGTGCTGGAGCCATCTTCCTCAGCTACATTCATAATGCGGACCTCCGCATACGGCCTTCCATGTCCAAACATTTCTCCTGTAGATTTTGAACATTTCCCTCCAGCTTGCGCACAGAGTTTTGTAGCTCCGTGACATCATCCGAACATCCTGAGAGTCCTCTTTCCATGTCCGACACAGTTGTTTTGATCACTTCAAGTTCTGACCGAAAAGCTGATGTGTTGTTGGCTATCTCCTGCCTAACTGCTTGCAGCTCTGATCTGACTCCATCAAACTCCTTAGCCATGATTGATCTTAACTCGGTTTGGAAAAGTGTGGTCATCTCCGTCGTCATATCAGTTTGTTCTCGAGTTTGTTGAGCTTGTTCAGCAATCTCAGGTGTCGTGTTAGTTACGTTGCTAACACTAGGTGTGTCGGTGCTCGTCTTGTTAGCAGAGGCCTTGCCCGTATATTTGTATTTGCGCAGGTTGCTTGCCATTTACATTTATCAGGAAGTAAATCGTCTTCGAAGATGCAGAACAGTCTTGGGTAGTCTTTTTGTATCACACAATTTACCAAAGCACCATTTAAAAGGGTAAAAAATACAATTTTATGCAGAGCTCTCTGAACTTGCAACCTACTCCATTGCCTGCTCGCTAGCACCCCCTCCGGAAATCACTTTTTTACCTTTATTTATTCAGTGAGCTTCACTGAGAGCAACCTCTCAATTGCAGGAAGGCCCTGATCACATTCATACCTGGAAGTTGCCCTGTCTGGTCTGCTGGCTGCTAAGCAGCTCCACTGGAGCTGTTGGGGTCATGGGCCTTGCTCAAGCTCGCTTCTCTAACCTTTGGGCCACCACACCCCTTGTTGGAAGAGTTCAACAGAAAGAAGCATAAGGAAATGATTCGCTTTCTGAATTGGGAGTTTGCTTTGCTTGCTTAGGCAATGGTCACATGGGCAGGGATTGTGAAAGGTGCTTGACATGCAAAGTTTGTGGTCAAATTCATCCCACTGTGCTGCACATTAAAAGGTAACCAAAAAAAGTGAAGCAGTCAAAGGAATCAGGTAACAATCAGTCAATTTCTTACGAAACGTGGACATACAGTGGGTACGGAAAGTATTCAGACCCCTTTAAATTTTTCACTCTGTTTCATTGCAGCCATTTTCCAAAAATCAAAAAAGTTCATTTTATTTCTCAGTAATGTACACTCAGCACCCCATCTTGACATCTTTTTTTTTTTTTGCAAATTTATTAAAAAAGAAAAACTGAAATATCACATGGTCATAAGTATTCAGACCCTTTGCCGTGACACTCATATTTAACTCAGGTGCTGTCTATTTCTTCTGATCATCCTTGAGATGGTTCTACACCTTCATTTGAGTCCAGCTGTGTTTGATTATACTGATTGGACTTGATTAGGAAAGCCACACACCTGTCTATATAAGACCTTCCAGCTCACAGTGCATGTCAGAGCAAATGAGAATCATGAGGTCAAAGGAACTGCCTGAAGAGCTCAGAGACAGAATTGTGGCAAGGCACAGATCTGGCCAAGGTTACAAAAATATTTCTGCTGCACTTAAGGTTCCTAAGAGCACAGTGGCCTCCATAATCCTCAAATGGAAGACGTTTGGGACGACCAGAACCCTTCCTAGAGCTGGCCGTCCGGCCAAACTGAGCTATCGGGGGAGAAGAGCCTTGGTGAGAGAGGTAAAGAAGAACCCAAAGGTCACTGTGGCTGAGCTCCAGAGATGCAGTCGGGAGATGGGAGAAAGTTGTAGTAAGTCAA
>NC_060156.1:25089639-25091356 GCF_021292245.1 Micropterus dolomieu | reverse complement strand
CTGAGCTCCAGAGATGCAGTCGGGAGATGGGAGAAAGTTGTAGTAAGTCAACCATCACTGCAGCAATCCACCAGTCGGGGCTTTATGGCAGAGTGGCCCGACGGAAGCCTCTCCTCAGTGCAAGACACATGAAAGCCCGCATGGAGTTTGCTAAAAAACACCTGAAGGACTCCAAGATGGTGATAAATAAGATCCTCTGGTCTGATGAGACCAAGATAGAACTTTTTGGCCTTAATTCTAAGCGGTATGTGTGGAGAAAACCAGGCACTGCTCATCACCTGTCCAATACAGTCTCAACAGTGAAGCATGGTGGTGGCAGCATCATGCTGTGGGGGTGTTTTTCAGCTGCAGGGACAGGACGACCGGTTGCAATCGAGGGAAAGATGAATGCGGCCAAGTACAGGGATATCCTGGACGGAAACCTTTGCCAGAGTGCTCTGGACCTCAGACTGGGCTGAAGGTTTACCTTCCAACAAGACAATGACCCTAAGCACACTGCTAAAATAACGAAGGAGTGGCTTCACAACAACTCCGTGGCTGTTCTTGAATGGCCCAGCCAGAGCCCTGACTTAAACCCAATTGAGCATCTCTGGAGAGACCTGAAAATGGCTGTCAACCAACGTTTACCATCCAACCTGACAGAACTGGAGAGGATCTGCAAGGAGGAATGGCAGAGGATACCCAAATCCAGATGTGAAAAACTTGTTGCATCTTTCCCAAAACAACTCATGGCTGTATTAGCTCAAAAGGGTGCTTCTACTAAATACTGAGCAAAGGGTCTGAATACTTATGACCATGTGATTTCTGTTTTTTTTTTCTGTCCTTCTGCACAGAGATGTTAATAAAATATTTTAATATTTCAAATTAAAATAGAAAAACAAAGAGTGGTGCTTTTTATCTCCTAACAGACCTTAAGACTGGTGAAGCATAAAAGAAATTAACTTAACTGTAGTCCCATATCAACAAGCCTGTTATATTTTGCATTGTTGTTTATCAAAGCCATACATGCTATTTTTGTTATGTTTCATTCAGCGTTTCAATTGGATAGGAGTTTTGAGACATTTATTTAAATAATGTACTTATATTTTTTTCATCATTGCAGAGAGCCAGGGGATTGTAAGTCTGTATGTGCCTTTGGACAAGACAGAGGATGAGTTTTTCAATGAAATAAGGGATGTTTTCCCAAGGCCTGGTGTTAGTCAATTTCAGCTCTGTCAGATAGATGCCCACCATAACATCATCGTCCTAAATTTGCCTGGCATTACACCACGTGACATAAAAGAGTGCCTTGAATTGAATAGATCTGCGGTTTGTCAGGATCAAGGTAACCAATTTTGTATCGATGCAGCGAAGCATAAAAAGGAAGACACAAATGTAACGTGACCTGCAAGTTGACAGCAAAAACTGTTGCGTGTAAAAATAGATGCACAAATGCGTAAATAACACTTTGTATGTGAAATTAAAATGTGTGTACAGAGTAAATTGTACATATTTGCAAATTACACAATACAAGTGTAAAAATACATATTTTGGGTAGTGAGGTGTGTGTGTGTGTGTGTGTGTGTGTGTGTGTGTGTGTGTGTGTGTGTGTGTGTGTATATATATATATATATATATATATATATATATATATATATAATTTTTTTTTTTTTACAGCTCTCTGCAGTCCACATTGGACAACATTCCACAAATGTGTAAAAAGGAGGTAACATGACCC
>NC_060156.1:25084138-25089539 GCF_021292245.1 Micropterus dolomieu | reverse complement strand
GTACAACCGTTCAACCATTGAGGTTCGATTGTGGAAAATATTTGATTATAATACGCGCAAATAGATTTCTTTTTAAACATTAAGTTTAGAAAGGCAGTCCCTTGGGAAACCTGAGACGCCCCCTGGGGAACCACGCCCCAGGCAACAAAAGAGCGACACGCGACCTCGCTTCGGGCTTCTCTTCGCTGTTGGCTCTCTTCCACTCTGCTCGGCCCTCTGGACGCTTCGGCACGCGTGTGGCGCGCCTCGCCAGGCAACGCCCAGACTCGGCCAGCGAAACAGGCCTTTTGTTCGCCTGAAGCTACACACCTGAAGTGCCGTGATATCGATCTGCCTTCAGTTTGTTAAAGTTATCAGTCCGTTAAGTTACACTGGACTAATTCAGGAACGACCAAGTTCCATTTTAAACCTTTTTCGTCGAGCCAACTTCACCGAGGTCAGATGAAGCCACGTGGTCTCGCCAGCTACAGCGAAGGAAACCTGAAAACAGCCGAATTGCCAGACGGAGGAGGCGTTTTCAATCAGACACGGAAAACCCTGGAGAATCCCCAGCAAAAAGCCAGGATCGGGCAGCTAGCGTGGGACCCGTGCAACAGGCCAAAAGCAGGCTGTCGACAAGCAGCAAGACTTAACACACGTTCTGTGATCAGATGTCCATTTTAACTCCTAAACTATAGCATTAGTTTACTTTCATTAGCTCTTCTATGCCGTATGAGTCAAATGCTTCCCACAATCGAACCTCCAAGCTCATTGTTCAGCAAATGTTTATGTTCCCTGTATCCAACCATCTTTTTATCACCTTAGTTAGAGAATAAATTCACTGTAATATAATCAAGAGCTGTGTGTGTTGCCTATTTCTAGTTCCTGCCAAGAGAATTGACCCTTTAGATATGAGACTGACTGATTTAAGATAATTGTATAATTATTCAAAACTATCTAGAGGTCTGGAGACTCTAGGATTATAACAACTGGTGGTGCCCTGAAACGAGGAAAATTTTGATTTTATGAATCTTCAATTAGGAATTCGTAATTGGGTATCAATTCTCATAAATTTATTAAAATGCATAACTAAAAAATTTTAGGTCTGCTACACTGTGCCAATATGTCTTGCCGCGCTGAAAGAAAGGTACGGCACCGGTGCTGATCTGCTTCTGAGCCGGGAACATTGAAGTAACAGAGCCTAAACATGTCTGTGTGAAAAGCCACAGCCGGCATGCAGGTGTTTCAGCATTTATTGCGGGATTTCTGTATGAAAGCGGTTGTGTTTTGGATTATGCTCGCTCATGAGTTCAAGCGAACATGCGTACGAGCACACACCTGGTTGCAATCTTAAAACCGCACCGCTAGCTGATGCTAAAAACTCCATAATGCCCCTTTGAAAGAAAAATAGATAAATAATTAAAATCAACTAAAATCAGGAAAGGCTCTCCTATAAAAGTATGTTTTAAGAAGGATTTTAAAGGGATTTTAATAGTTCACTGAGTCTAAATTACTGTCAAACCAGACGGCAACATTTTTAGCAACAGGCTTAATATGATTCACTAGGGAATAGGAGATGGCAGTATTTGCTTTGCCATTTGCTGAGACCCAATGACTATGATCTCAGTTTGTCTGAGTTGTGCTGGAGGAAATTATTTGACATCCAATTTTTGACATCACTCAAGTCCGTAAGTGAACTCAGCATTCCAGGGTCAATGGATCTGACAGGCAGGTACATCCGTGTGTCATCAGCATAAACATGAAAAGATACATGTTTCTGGATAATGTGTCCAAGAGGAAGCATATATAAGGAAAATTAAAATATATCCCAGGACCAACCCCTGAGGCACACCATACTTAAACGAACAGAAAGAAGAGACGTAGTTATTCAGAGGCACAGAATCTCCTATTGGACAGGTTGGATTAAAACCCATTCTAAAGCAGTACCAGAGATCCCCAACTTGTTGTTTTGATCAATGGTATCGAATGCTGCGCTAAGGTCCAGGAGTACTAGAACTGAGCACATGCCATCAGAGGAGGAGATTAAAAGGTAATTGGTGACTCTAAGTAGGGCAGTCTCAGTGCTGTGATGCTTCCGGAAACCAGATTTAAACTTTAATATGTTGTTGTTCTCCAGTACAGACAGCAGTTGTTTAGACACTACTTTTTCTAAAATCTTGCTATAAAAGGTAGTTTATAAATTGGCCTAAATCCGTCAACGATATATTGAAACAACAAATAGTCAATCAGTGAATGGAAGCACAACTTCACTGCTGAACTGTCACAATGTGTCCAAATTCACTCCTTGTTCATTCATTCATTACTCTCTAGCTAGCAGTATAGACCAAACCATGATGTTATGCAGATGTAACAACAGTCACATCTGGGTAGACAACTTGATTTGAATTGAATGTGTAAAATCTGCAAATAACATCCACTAATTTAGGGATTTACACAGTTGAGATTGGCAGAGTTGTTTGCACCTTTGCAAGCTGCAAAAAATATAATTACTTACCTCCAACGTAGGCTGAGGTCAAGGGCAACCTCAACTAAGTCCAGTTGCCCTTGACCTCAACCTACGTTGGATAACTATGACCTGGATGACTGAGAAGCTTCACAGACAATTACTTTTCCTCATTCTCAGTGGTTTTCACAGGAAATGGTTAGATCAATCAGTGTCCAAGCCTTTGCTGTTCCTTGATGGCAGCATCAAATAACCAGGGGGTTATTCAAGAGATGAAAGAAAGGTGGTTAATATTGTTAATCAGGCTTGTTCCTGAGGGGTTAAACTAGCCTGTGGTGTGGTTGCTGACTGGTGCATGGGAGCGTGGTTAAAGAAACAGGAGGGAGTCTCCTGAAGCTTCTGGACATATCTGTACATTATGTGTCCCACAACTGTGGTAATGATCCAACCAGTAAGGAGAAGCTAACTGCTAAAGGCAGTTGCACTAACTTAGGATTACTGATACTGATTATTTCATAAAATACATCATAAAACACAGCAAGCAGCAATATTACATGGTATCATTAAAACATAGCATCAAAAAAAATAAAGACAAAAGTCAAACATCAACAATCAGTGTTGCACATTTTTACAATGTGTATGCTAGTTTGAAAAGATGAGTTTTAAGAGCAGTTTTGAATTTTGTAATAGACTCCAGTATACAGGTATAGGGGAGAAGAGAGTTTGGGTGCAGCTAAGGAGAAAGCCCTAGCACCCATTGTACTGAGGTTGATGGGTGGTAGTGCCAAAATACCTGTTGTGGAAGATAAGTAGGAGAACGATTGCGGAGGGCTTTGAATGTTAATAGTAATGTTTTAAAGTTAATCCTTTGTGGCACAGGGAGCCAGTGTAATTGAATCAACAGAGGAGTGACATGTTCTGTGGACTTGGAGTGTGTTTTGATTGAGTGTTGAGTTAGAGCAGGGCGTAGTCTGGAGATGTTTCACAGCGGGCACGCTGTGGACGGTCAGTGATCGTTCCCTATGTCTGGATGAAGCATGACACTCCTGATTTTACGCATGATCCATGATGAAATATTGAAATTAATGACAAAAAGCATACTGTCAATATTTTGTCGCTTTTCGGCGACAATCGGCGTTTTCTTGGTCAATTGGGTCATTTACGTGAATCGTGTAGAACGGGAGAGTTGTTATGGGGGGGGGGGGGGGGGGGGGGGGGGGGGGGGGGGGGGGGGGGGGGTAGGTTCATCTACATGCCATGCAGGCTACAATTGCGAAACATTATTGGATAATTCTTATAGTTGACATTTCTCTGGGCCAATCAGAACCTTAGCACTTGCTTTGCATGATTCAAAGTTCAAAAAAAATTATTTTTTCTTATACTGATTCCTCATGTAGGCCTTCATTTCAGCCTCTCTCTGAACAAGCTGTAGATGCTCCTGTCACTTTAAGACCCCCCCTCTCAAAGCCCACTGTCTTCTGATTGGCCAAGAACTGAAGCATGTATTACGTAGAACAGAGCCGTTGGTAGAAAAAGCAGTTCAAAACAGAGCGTTCAGAACAGGAGGAAACCTGAGGTTATTGCTCACAGTGATTTCTTATAAATGCTTTAACCTAATCTTTTAAAGGTTTGGCCATGTTTAACATGAACATCCAACATTATAACATTGTAGATAAGTCATAAAATGTGGAAATGCATAATAGGTCTCCTTTAACAAAGTGTGTCCTTTTTGAAAGGTAGGAGGCAAACCACTGATAAACAGTTCCCCCAGTTTTAATACTTGGCAGACGGTCCCAAGAGGAGGGAATATGATACAGCGTCGAAGCCTGCTGTGAGGTCCAGGAGGACGAGAATGGAGAGTATACCAGAATCTGCTGCTCTGAGGTGATCTTACCCAGGGCAGTTTCTGTGCTATGGAATTTTTCAAGGAGATTATTTTTTATTGAGGTAGGTCTGTAGTTGAGATGCAACAACCCTAAGTAAGTTGGAAATTGGCTTGTTCTTGTGGTCATTGCAGTCTAAACCAGGTTTTTTCAGTGTTGGCCTGATTATAGCAATTCTCAGAAAGGTGGAAGCAGACCAGTGGACAGTTGATGATGTTATTAGATAAATTATAGAAGGCAAGCACGCTTTAACTCAGGTTGTGGGGACTGGATCCAGGTGACATGTGGAGTTATTGGACTTATAATAATATAATTTCAGAAATATGACTTTCAGTCTGAAGGCTGACATCACAAAAGAGGGTGGATGCAGGCAATGACAAACTGCTTTTTGGATGTAGGTTGGTCTGCATGATGTTCACAGAGCCAAGATGGTTATGAATTGCAGCAATTTGAGTTGAAGTATTGAGGTTTATGTTGTAGTGGCAGCCCGGCTGAAGGTGAGTGTCCTGTTTTTCTCTTGTGTTTTGGTCTGCCTGTCTGTGTCCTCCTCTCCCCCTGTGTGTGCTCTCCCTCTCTCTCTGACAATCCACACCTGCACCTCGTCAGCCTCCTCCTCTGCCTGCCACACCTGCCAGAAATCAACTCCATCTCAACCCTTATTCTCCACACAATCTCTGCTTGATCGTCGTTGCTCCTAACACGGTGCCACTTCTTCACTCGAGCTCTTGTGTAACCTGCATCATCCTTGGCTTTCCCTGTGTCTAACCGTCTGTCTGTCTTCCCTCCAGGTTCGCTCATCTCTGTCCTCCGTCTTGTCAGCTGGACTCGCCAACCTGCCCTCTCCTCTTGGATCCATAGACAGTATATTACTGGACGAAGCCACCCCGCTGATTTGAATGGAGAGCATTGAACGAATAAAATACTACTACAGGGCTGCTTCCTGTTGGCACCAGAGTCTACTGCGCGTGATCGCACAACATAAGACACAGTTAAATGACGGAGAGCAATGACAGAAACACCTTAGTTCTGGTAGCTGCTCCCCCCAAAAATATTTAGGCTGTTTGACTTGGATTGT
>NC_060156.1:25080342-25084038 GCF_021292245.1 Micropterus dolomieu | reverse complement strand
CCTGCTGTGAGGTCCAGGAGGACGAGAATGGAGAGTATACCAGAATCTGCTGCTCTGAGGTGATCTTACCCAGGGCAGTTTCTGTGCTATGGAATTTTTCAAGGAGATTATTTTTTATTGAGGTAGGTCTGTAGTTGAGATGCAACAACCCTAAGTAAGTTGGAAATTGGCTTGTTCTTGTGGTCATTGCAGTCTAAACCAGGTTTTTTCAGTGTTGGCCTGATTATAGCAATTCTCAGAAAGGTGGAAGCAGACCAGTGGACAGTTGATGATGTTATTAGATAAATTATAGAAGGCAAGCACGCTTTAACTCAGGTTGTGGGGACTGGATCCAGGTGACATGTGGAGTTATTGGACTTATAATAATATAATTTCAGAAATATGACTTTCAGTCTGAAGGCTGACATCACAAAAGAGGGTGGATGCAGGCAATGACAAACTGCTTTTTGGATGTAGGTTGGTCTGCATGATGTTCACAGAGCCAAGATGGTTATGAATTGCAGCAATTTGAGTTGAAGTATTGAGGTTTATGTTGTAGTGGCAGCCCGGCTGAAGGTGAGTGTCCTGGTCTGCCTGTCTGTGTCCTCCTCTCCCCCTGTGTGTGCTCTCCCTCTCTCTCTGACAATCCACACCTGCACCTCGTCAGCCTCCTCCTCTGCCTGCCACACCTGCCAGAAATCAACTCCATCTCAACCCTTATTCTCCACACAATCTCTGCTTGATCGTCGTTGCTCCTAACACGGTGCCACTTCTTCACTCGAGCTCTTGTGTAACCTGCATCATCCTTGTTTCCTTTTTCTTGGCTTTCCCTGTGTCTAACCGTCTGTCTGTCTTCCCTCCAGGTTCGCTCATCTCCGTCCTCCGTCTTGTCAGCTGGACTCGCCAACCTGCCCTCTCCTCTTGGATCCATAGACAGTATATTACTGGACGAAGCCACCCCGCTGATTTGAATGGAGAGCATTGAACGAATAAAATACTACTACAGGGCTGCTTCCTGTTGGCACCAGAGTCTACTGCGCGTGATCGCACAGCATAAGACACAGTTAAATGACGGAGAGCAATGACAGAAACACCTTAGTTCTGGTAGCTGCTCCCCCCAAAAATATTTAGGCTGTTTGACTTGGATTGTGACTTTGACATCGTCAACGACTTCGAGTACTTCCAGTTATGTTCTGATTCACTGAGCTGTTAAGAGTTATTGCTTTTGGTACAGTTAATTTAAGCTAATATAAGAGCAGTACAATATATTGGCTAAATGCAGTTTAGAAGTCATGTTATAAAGTGATAACATAATAAATTGTCAGTAACGTTACAGATCAGAGAGAAGGGGCTGAGAGAGAGGAGGGGTCCCGCCAGTAGGCCAGATCCGGGGCCACAGACAGGGGACGCCCTCAAAGGGCGCCGTCTCTATCTTACCAGGTCGACATGCAGGCGGATGAACCACCGCTGCAGCCTCCTCATGTGGAGAAGGCCCACGAGCCTCATGACCGACAGAGCAGCTCCATCAGAGCATCCACCCTCTCCTGAGAGAGTCGCGCTCTCCAGAGAGAGGAGTCCTGTACGACGCCAAGGTAGGTGAGTCTCTGGGAGGGGAGAGGAGCGCTCTTTTTCCAGTTGACCGTGAAGCCCAGGTAAGACAGGTGTGCGACTAGCTGGGCCGTCTGCACCACCGCTTCGTCCCGGGATGGCGCCAGCAGTAGGTGTATGTGTGACTATACTGTACGGGGGGGGATTCTAAAACCAACTAGCTTTAAAGTTACGAAAGTTTAATAAAAAAAAAATCCAGAGTCCAGAGTTACACAAACATCCCTCAGATAGAGATGGCAAACTCAGGTTGCTTTTATTGTTTCTACTTTTAGAATCCACTGTGTTACTAATGTCTTAAAAACCAGATTAAGAAACTGCCAAGTGGTATCGCTAGTGTAACAGGGTGAATCTTGGGGAGTGTGCGACTGCGGATGGGGGTAAAGAATAGGATGTCATCGCTGCCTGCCAACTGTCTGCTTGACATGGAAGCGTGATTACGGGTGTAGACCATGCCACTCCAGCTAGTAGACTGGAGCGGCAATGAGAAATTGGCAGGGGACCGCAACCTTTGGATTCTCTTGCCTCATCACAGGAGGAATGGACTGACATGCAAGTGAGAATTTGTGACGCATTTCCTGAGGAACAGAAAACAACTCATCTGTAACACTAAACAGCTATTTCAAAAACCTATGGTATCAGCTTAGACTCTGTAAAGCCAATTTACATACTAGCAGGATAACAAAATCTCCCGTGGTAAAAAAACTCAACTCGAATTGCATTTTTAACGTTAAAAACCCAACATGAAAAGGCATTAAAGTTAAGTAAAGGCTTTTAAATGCTATACTATTCTCTATGGTGTTCATCAGTAGCGATAAATGATCAGCATATATTTTATGAACGTTAACATTATTACACTAATGCTGATGATACACGGAGCAACTTTTAGAGCAATGTTGCGTCAGTGAGTAAAAATTACTACTCCTTCCGCCACCTGCCCCGCCGCTATCTGATCAAAACATAGTCGGACTTGCCACTAGCAAGATTGCTCAGCAACATTGCTCAAAAAGTTGTCCCATGTATCATCAGCTTTAGTAAAAGTAGGCTACCACTTCTTGAAATTCAGGAAAAAAAACATGGCGTTAACCACGTACAAACAACGTGAACAGCAAGTGTCTGAAAAGGACCTTCATAAGTGAATGTATAATTTGGTAAAACGGATGTTGTAGGCTACCTGCCGGGATTTGCATCCACCTCTCTTCTCAGTATAAAAGAGTGTTACATCCCGCGAGGTGTATGCAATTAATGGCAGGCATGCAGAATTCAGCACAACACCTGCGCTGCAAAACATCACTACACCTTGTAGGAGCAAGGCCTGATTATTGTTATAAACTCATGCAGTCTACCGGAGGTAGATTGTGTCTGACTTGACGGCGCTGTTTTTATTCTCCTGTCTATGAAGTCAGCGAAAGTTAATTAAGCCAACTTCGACAGCTGTTTTCCAAAGTTCACATAGCTCTCCTTTATTAGCTAGGCTCCTTACATGCTTGCTAATAAATGCTTTGAAGATGTGTCTCCGACATAGACAGCGTTGTGTTGGACAGATTTGTGCAGCGATGTTTCTGATGCCAACCATTAAATTCACAGACGGGTCTGTTGCGTGAGAGCGCGACCGAGTGGGAGGATATGCGGAGCGAATATGCGCTGCAATCAAACGATTTTAAAATGGTTGCCAAATTTACTTGGGCGGCTGTTAATCTACCTGGGTGTGTGTGTGTGTCTACAGTGAGGAAAATAAGTATTTGAACCCCCTGCTATTTTGCAAGTTCTCCCACTTAGAAATCATGGAGGGGTCTGAAATTGTCATCGTAGGTGCATGTCCACTGTGAGAGACATAATCTAAAAAAATAAATCCAGAAATCACAATGTATGATTTTTTTAACTATTTATTTGTATGATACAGCTGCAAATAAGTATTTGAACACCTGAGAAAATCAATGTTAATATTTGGTACAGTAGCCTTTGTTTGGTCAAACGTTTCCTGTAGTTTGTCACCAGGTTTGCACACACTGCAGGAGGGATTTTGGCCCACTCCTCCACACAGATCTTCTCTAGATCAGTCAGGTTTCTGGGCTGTCGCTGAGAAACACGGAGTTTGAGCTCCCTCCAAAG
>NC_060156.1:25050052-25080242 GCF_021292245.1 Micropterus dolomieu | reverse complement strand
TTAACTTTTAAGGACACCGAGACCATTTTACACGCCTTCATCTCATCACGCCTGGATTATTGCAACAGCCTTTTCACCTGTTTAACCCAAAAATCTATTGATCGACTCCAGACTGTCCAGAACTCAGCTGCCAGGCTTTTAACCAGAACAAAGAAATATGACCACATTACTCCTATTTTAGCTTCATTACACTGGCTCCCAGTATGTTTTAGAATTGACTTTAAAATTCTATTGATCACTTTTAAAGCTCTTCATGGCCTCTCGCCTTGTTATATTTCTGAACTTTTAGTCCCATACGCACCAGCACGTACCTTGAGATCCTCGGGCAGAGGTCTGTTGTCTGTTCCAGAGTCTCGACTGAAAACTAAAGGGGACAGAGCGTTTGCTGTCAGGGCCCCGAGGCTCTGGAACAGCCTGCCCGAGGAAATCAGGTCAGCTGAATCGGTGAACTCTTTTAAGTCCCTTCTTAAAACATACTTTTATAGGAGAGCCTTTCCCGATCTTATTTGATTTGATTTTATCCCTTTTATTTTATTCTATTTTCCTTATTTTATATTTATCTTAAACGTGTATTTTAGTCTTTTCAATGTTTTCTTGCTTTTATCTTGTATTGTTTTTGTATTATTGTCTTTTGGGTATTATTGTCTTTACACTTGTTAAAGCACTTTAACTAGTTTTTGAAAAGTTATTATTATTATAATAATAATAAAGGTGTTTACACCTATACTCAAACACTGACTGGAGAACATTACATGTTTTCAATGTTTTGACGGACACGAGGAGAACCTGCAAATTCCACACAGAAAGGCCAGGAGGACCGGGGTTTGAACCCGTGACCTTCTTGCTGTGTGAGGCCACAGTGCTATCCACTAGTCCACCGTGCGTGTTCTAAAACTGCTCAGCTGATGTTGGCATGACAAAACAGACAAGCAGACAGCGGTGTTGGTTATTTAGCTTGTTTGTTGTGTTGCTTAAGTGACTTAATACGACTTTCTATCTTTGTTTAAAGGTGTGTAACATGCAGCACTTCCTGCTAAGTCTACATGTTTTTGTGAGTAGCCTACTAACTTGTTAGTGAAGCATTCAGACTCTTTGTCCTCACATTACAGATTTTTATTTATCTTTCTGTTGGATCTGGAGCATTGCAGCAGCAGCTGCTGACGCATATGTGTGATACATTAAATAAATAATGCATTCTGGATCCATGAAATAAAACTACAGGAAAGTGTTGCAATGACAAATACAGTGAAGGTTAATTTAATCGTGTGCAATGATGAATAAGGAATTTTTAAATGCACTGGTGGAATGAAACTAAGTCCATTTACTCAGGTACTGTAAATTTGAGGTACTTGCACTTTAAATTATTTCCATTTTATGCAGCTTTATAACTTCTACTCCATTACATCACAGAGGCAAATACTGTACTTCTTACTCCACCACATTTGTTTAACAGCTTTATTTACTAGTTACTTTTAGATTAAAACCCTTCCTGTCCAGTGAAAACCATGTATCTGGATAAGTATGCATGGTCCCAAAGCTGAAAACAGGACTGTTTTTCTGAGCTCATTAAAAGTTTAAAAACTGCTCTGAAACTCTGAATATTCCATCCACCAATGTTTACTCGAACAATGCTCATGCATGTATAAATCATGCTCATACAATGGTCATGCTGAAGTTATGACTCACGGAAAAATGTAACTACATGCAAATGCTCTGTTTGTATTGCGCCTTTCTAGCCCTCCGACCTGTTACACTACATCACATTCACCCATTCATACAGGTGCTCAAACAGAATCTAACATTCACACCGATGGAACAGCCATCTTTTACATGGAGCTTGGAGGAAACTGGAGGAACCGAGGATCGAACCGCCGATCTTCCGATTACCGGGCAACCAACTCTATCTCCAGCCGCCCCGCACAGTAAAGTAATAATTCATCTGAAGAGGAGCTGTACAACCTTTATTTAACATGAATAGGTTTGATCTGATCGCATTCATTACTTTACACACATTCACTTTGGAAGCTTCCCAGCAACAGTCTGAACTGCTGGCCACTGAGCAGTTGGGGTTCGAGGTTTTGGTCAAGAGCACTCCAGCCAGTGTTGAATGGAGTGGGGTCAGTGTCTGGGGTACTCCTGTTCCAAACAGGAAGCAGCATGAAAACAGAGAGGAATAGGTAATGAGGACAAAGAGAACACAATCAATGTAATTAACATCTGTCGCTCAGTCTCATATTGAAAACTCCACCTCGAGTTAGTCAGGTACACTTATTAGTGAAGGGTTAACCACATGACTGGCAACTCAAACATGGGGAGATTATTTACCCGCTCATTTATAAGTAACTTCACTATTATTAAATGGAAGCTCACATGCTGGAGACCGAAGGAAACATCTGTCTTGTCCTCTGTATCTAAAAAAAAAAAATCACTCTGTAACATTGTCTGCTGTAACACATAACTGTTGCTACATTTTATTTGTACTGTATTGATGCAGATTTGGTTCACATTTAAAATGCAAATCTCAGAAAATTTAGCAAAAATGAATAACGCATCCCAACTCTCTCAATCACAGAGTATGTAGGGTTGTTGGATGTAAAAATTGTACAGTGGTTAACCCTGTTTTTTTTTTTTTTTAGCTGTACCATGCTGAACATCTACACTGTTCAGTCCTCTCTGTCCTGCTTTTATTACAGACATGTGCGCTAACCTCATCCTCAGTGGTCTAGACTCGAGCGTAATGAAAAATGGTGTTCCGCTAAAACAGAAATATTAAATAAACAAAGAGAGACATGTGACAAACTGTTGAGAAAGGCTCTGTTCCAAGGTTGGATTTTTAGTTATTAGCGTTTCTATAACTGTCAATGGCATGGTGATTGAGAGTTTCGTACTTCTGGAACAAAAACTAAGTTCTGGTTGCACTTGAACTCACTATGGGGGCTATTTTGGGGATCCCCTGACTTTTCCTCTCGTGACACCAGCATGTCAAAGCTTTCACTTGTATATCTCAACATCTACTGGAGGGATTGGCACAACATTTGGTGCAGACATTCATTGCTCCCAGATGATGTATTTTTATGACTCTGGTGATCTTTTGACACTTTTGGTTTTGAGTGAAATGTCTCAATAACTGTTGGATAAATTGCCTTGAAACACATTGAAGCCCTCCTCTGTATAAACTGTAATAACTTTGGTGATCCCCTGACTTCTTATATGGTGCCAACATCAGGTCCAATTTCCAGTTCTTCCAATAATTTGGTTTACGACCAAATGCCTGCAAGACTAATGACATTCCCATCAGTGTCAGCTGTACAGCATGACAATGTTAGCATTTAGCTCAAAGCACAGCCCCATAGAGCTGCTAGCACGGCTGTAGATAGTTAGACTTGTTCAAGACAAGATTACATAATTTTAACGAACTCCAGTGACTCATCTGAACTCTGATGCATCATGTGATTTACTTTTTTTCCTCCCACTGAATTCATGAATGTTTTTGTGCATCAATTTTTGTTTTGCTGAAAATTTAAAGAGAAACGGTCATCATTTAATCAAAATGTCATTTCGGCTAGCCTTTATTGATCCGTCAATTATTACACCTCAACCAATGGCAGTCTATTATGTATATCTTAGCGGTTTTTATGCTGATTCCATTTGGGTGTTTTGAAGTTGCTTCAGCTTTACCAGTACGTTGATCCATTGAGATTCGGTGTAGATGTACAGAGCTTCTCTGTCTGTCCGCAGCACCATCACGTTCTCTCCCCGCAGCCTCCTCATCTGTCTCTCTCCATCTGCAATAAAGATCTGGAGAAAGACAGAAATGAGCCTGTTTTACACTGTGAACTTTTGAACAAGTGTGTTAATTAATCATTTCTACCTCATCTAAAGCAGTTGAAGCTTAACATTAGGCTTACCCATCAGAAAAGTATGTATTGATCAATGTAGTGGGTTTCATTCAGCAGTGTGTGTGACACTGACCGTCGGGACTCTGCCCAACAAACGTTGTGGGCTTTGAACCTGTGAACAGTTGCATTTGGCTGGAGGACCTCGGTTTCCTGCGTCTCCCTGCAGGCCTGGTAGGATGTACACTACAACACAAGGTATCATTAATCAGGAAATCCACATAGCTGATCTGTACACCACCAGTAAAACACATTCATGCCATATTCTGTTGCTCCATGTTTCTCCTTTTTAATATATATTCTGTTATTCCTCACTAATTGATTTCAGTTTCATCTTTTTCGTTCTTTTAAAAGCAGCAGGAAAGTGAAGGGATTATTAGTCATTTTGACCAAACTCTGTGCTTAAGTTGTTGCCTGATGGTCAAAATCAATTATAAGTCCATCTGTGATGTGTGTTCATTAGAGATGTTTATATCTATGCATTACTCTTGCCTATAGATAAAGTTTGTGCAGTGCTGTACCAGCAACTCCAACTTATTGACAGTAATGTGAACCTCACACACATTTACAATCTTCCGGTTAGGGGTTAGACATGACAAAGACTGTGGTGAATAGAGAGCTGTTCCCAATTGGGAGACCTTTCAAAATGCTGGTTAATCCGTAGCCTTTCCTCCTGTCACGCACCTTGCCCTGGTAGTCCAGGCTCTCCAGTCCGACCACGCAGTCCTGCAGGACCAGGACGACCCAGCTTTCCTGTAGGTCCACGAGATCCCATCAAACCCTGCACACAGTGATTTATTCACATTGAATAACTGATAGACCAAACAATTAGCCAGTTAGCCGGCAAACCAACTGGGATACCAACCTCTTACAACCAGCTGTGTCTCTACAGTATAACGGAGGCAAATTGTTCAATTTAGGCCTGAGCCAAGTAGATTTTTACTCATAGCTACATTTGGATATGCAAGTTTGCGCTGTGGGGACTCCTGTCTCAACCATGCCTGGTAGAATTGTTGTCATGGATAACGTGTTAGCAAACAGACCAACAATAGGGTTGTGGCCTCATTTATAGCCACTTGGGAAGCACAACTTGGGGCCTGACAGATGCACACACCACTTAATAAAAACAAACCCGCAAAATGTAACCTACTTTAGACCATCTCAAAAACATCCTCGACAGTCAATATGTCAATCTGTTCAGTAATGTACAGTACACCATAGTTACTCTGCTGTAAGATATCACCTATTACTTTACATTTTTAACCACCAAAAAGTATTCATCATTTAACAAGTGTTGAACTGATCATAATCAATCTGCAGAAATACCATGGTGACAGTGTTTAAACACAAATTCAGTAAGATCGATCAGTGATTAAATATCAGTTCTCTGCCAGAAACAGCTGGCTCAAGTCAGCCTTTTTTATGTGTACATCTGTTTGCATGCATCTGTTTATACCTACCATGGTTCCTCTGCCACCAGGTTTTCCTCTGGGTCCTTGCTCACCCCTTCGCCCTGCATCGCCCCGCAGACCTGGGTCACCCTGAAACAGCACAGCACAGAACACCATGCCTTCACAGCTTAGAGTACATTCATAGTGTATTCGACTGTGTTAGGTCAGCCAGTCTTCTACCTTCTCTCCTGGCGCTCCAGTGGTGCCACGCTCACCCTAAAGAGACACACAGTTTGAGGTTCATTTTAATAAATATGTCACATTTCCAGCAACAGCAAATGAAAGAAAATAAAACATTTTCCCTCACCGTCTCTCCACTGGGTCCTCTGTGTCCTTTCATACCTTTATCCCCCTAATAGATGGATATAAATAAATAAAAAGAAAAAAGAAATGAGAGGCAATCGTAAGTGTTGCTTTTTAAAAAATGCCAGTGTTGTTCATATATAAAATAAAAAAAGACTTAATCATTAATCATCACTTACCCTGAATCCCTTACGCCCTTTGCTGCCCTGTAAATGCATACACGAGTGTAATTGGTTTTATAATTTTCCCACTGCCATCATATTGCACACCAGGCTGCACCAGTGTGTGTTTCCTGTGCTCCTCACAGCAGAGGATAACCACACTGACCTGCAGTTAAATAGTCTTGCTTGCGAGGGTTTAAAAGCGTCTTCGTGTAGGTTTTGAAATGTTTTCAAACTTTTTTTGTGTGCAAAACCAGTAAATACTGTATAGGACAGTTTGGAGAAACATCAAACCTTTAACATGTCATTAGGACAGGGAACACTGTTCTATTCTTGTCAACTGGAAACAAAAACACACTGTGATGGAAAAATTATTTTTTTAAAAATGTGTTGTTGTGAGCCTTGTACGTACTCTAAATACATGACTCCTTTGGGAGCAGTGGGCAGACTCAAAAAAACACTGTACTACTGAATCTAATTAACACCGCTTCCCTTTTACCACATGACCCACTTCTGCTGTTAAAGCTACATGTTAATATACATGTTCTTATGTGTGATTTGAACACACGATGGACAAATGGCAAACAATGCATTGGGTAAGTGGTATCATAACTTCAATTTCTCTGTCACATGTTTGTAAATAACATGTTGATGACCAACATGTCCAGCCAGTAGTAGTAGAAGTCGCTGACATATCCACTTATATTATGTGTGATCATTTTGATCATTTATAAGTTGACATGGGTTGAATCAATGCAGCACAAATCAAAGCTACAATGTACCTTTATCATCCCAGGAGTTCCTATGTCTCCATACAGGCCCCTCCAGCCTCTGTCACCCTTCTCCCCCTGTGGAAACATCAAATCACAGCATGTTAGAGTTTTACTTAATTAAAATTAATGCAAATACATTTGTTTTTGTTTGCCACATCAAGTGATTACAATACTAATCACAATTGTAGTGAAAGAGAAGTCTAAACGTCCATGACTTTGTTACTCAGAAGTAATTTCTCAATGTTGACAGTGATAGACAATTTGTGACATTTGTGGTTCAAGTTGTGATAATCGAAAGAGAGGCGATATTTTTCATACAGCTCTACATTTGTTTTTTTGTTAGTTTGTTTTCTGTAATGGATGCACAAAAGTATTTGTGGTCCAGATGCTGTCATGTGACCTGCAGTTCTGACAGTCCAAAGTGAGGTTTCTGGGAAGCTAGAAATAAGATTCACCATTAGTGTCTAACAGACATTAGTGCTATTGTGCCAGTGCTTCACGCTTAATGTGCTGTTTTGAACACTTTCCGATGACAGAGGTATAAATTCTAAAATAACGTCCCAGCTGTGTTATGGTTGAGACAGACTGTCAGTAGCTGCCAGTGACATGTTCCTTTCCATCCATGTGTTTTCCCTTTTCTGTTCTCCTTGTGTGTTTGTCTGTGAGTCAGTTGGCGTGGATGTGGCTCCCATTCCTCTCTCTCTGTGCTGTCCCATCATCATTCCTCTATATCTATCATTTAGCTGATGCTTTTATCCAAAGCGACTTACAGATGCTAATTATGTCAGAGGTCGCACGCCTCTGGAGCAACTAGAGGTTAGTTGTCTTGCTCAGGGACACATTGGTGGACGTGTCACAGCGGGGGGATAGAACCCGGGTCTGTCTCGCACACCAAAGGCAGGTGTCTTATCCACTGCACCATCAGCACCCTTATCCTTCAATAACCCCTGTCTGAGTCCTGCACTTGAGTCTGCCTGTAAAACACTGTTATGCAAATGAACGACTAATATTGGAGCCTTCAACACAATACTAGAAAAAGGACGGTCAATTGAGTGACTGATTACATTTTGTGTGTAGTTTTCAGTTTCCGGTTCTGCAGTTGGCAGGATTATCTACAAACAAGTGTCAGTATCTTTGAAAGAACACAAAATAGGAACACTACACAGGTGAAAAACATCACCACAGTGGCAGTAAAACCCAAACTAACGATTTTCTTCAGTGTAAACATCAAATCAAGAGTGCCTTTCAAAGTTAGATTACATAAGCGGTCTTTTAGATGTGAGAGCACTGTATGTCAGCATCTGATAGTGGGGTTGATGGACATGGATAGTCTTTCTGTGACCTTTTGACCTGGCTGTCCCATGTATCCTTGTGTTCCAGGTTCTCCCTCTGGACCCATCACACCAGGTTGGCCCTAAAATACACATTACACACAATTTGCGACATAACTTTTCTTTTAATAACCTTTTGCTCATGGAGTCATCTCCTTCTATCTTAAAAAAAAGAGACTTTTGTTGAGAAGAGCTTCATGTGTACACAGTTGCAGCAATATGGGGTTAAATGCATTTGTGTGTGTATGTGTGTGTGCATGAGCGTGTTACACTGTACCTTGGGTCCTCTTGTTCCTCTGCAGCCCTTCAAACACAAACACCATTATAATGTACTGTATAGTGCTAATTAAATAACACAAAAACATTGTGTGAACTGTTACAGAGACCGAGTATGGAAAAGCTTATCCTTCATTTTCTGAATCTCACTGCTTAAATCAATTATTAATGTACACATTTCTTGTTTTATGGTCCCTAAAAGGACCAGCATTCATAACCGAGGTCTTTCGTACCTTTTCCCCTTTCAGTCCCGTGATGTGTTCTGTTATATCAACCTGAAGAGTTGAAGGCAGACCAGTATGATTTCATGTGCAAGTTTTACCCAAGAACACATTTAGATATTTTATAAATCAGTTTGTTAATATTTCAGCATTTCAAATAAAAGCCACTCTGTGCAGGATGTTCAGATATTGGCCCTCCCCCTAGAAGTATAATCCATTGCTACAGCAAAGCACATTTGTGTGTGTGCGGTCACCATCAGCTCTGCTTTCCGTTTGACTGTAGGAAACAGAGGTGGTGGAGGAGGAGGAGCCATGAAGACTTCACATTTCCGAGCTGACCACCTGCTGTCTCTGCCAGATGGAAATCCTGCACAGACAGACAGACGTAATACATTTGCTGAAGTGACCCATTATTGTTCCTCCAAGCTTGTGTGTCAGATCACATAGTTTTGAGTACTACCACAACATTGATTACGCTTGTTGTGAAGAAGTTGTTTCACAAGCTTTACCCAAGCACAGGACCCCATCTGATCCACAATCATGACAAGTCATCACTGTTTAACGTGAGCCAGCTTTTACCTCAGCTGATGTGGATAAAACTCCGATCGTAGAGGGCTGCATCTACACTCGAATTACAACTGCCAAACACATCCCGTTCACAATTTAGGAAAGTAGTAAACAAAGAAGAGAAAAGCCAGCATTATTACTGAGACTGCTCTCTCTGGTCTAAATCCCCGTGTGTGAGTGGACAGAGGTTCTTCACCATTCAAGAGCAAACAGCTGAGATAGAACAGGGATGACTGCTATGAGTGAATGGATTTACTTCAATAAGTGATTTATGGTGAGCATGTGAAAGAGGCTCTCAATGATTTATTTGTTGAAGAGAGATGGGTCTCATTCAACCTTGTGTTTGGTGTGTTCCACGACAAATTTAAGTCCCAGATGGGTTTAAGTTTGCCACCTGGTTCTGAGAGAAGATGGGGCCACCATTACTCCCCCACCATCAAGGAAAATTTATACACGTTCTGTCAAGTGTCAACTAGGCGCCAACTTCACAACAGCTGCACCTGGCTTGGATGAGCGGTTACAGTTTCATCTCAACATCTGGCTACCTCTCTCATGTTTGCACTTACTGCTTGTGATAGAGGAGCCAGCCGGCTGGAGGCCACTGAGCAAGGCAGTCCATCCCAAAACTAGCTGAGTCAGCATCTCCTCTTTTCCTGCAACAACAACTGAAAGTTAAACTTTATAAATACTATAATGCAATAGAAAACATGAATATGTGCATGTACAGTGAGGAAAATAAGTATTTGAACACCCTGCTATTTTGCAAGCTCTCCCACTTAGAAATCATGGAGGGGTCTGAAATTGTCATCGTAGGTGCATGTCCACTGTGAGAGACATAATCTAAAAAAAAAATAATAATAATTTGTTTGCAATTACAGAGGTCAAACGTTTCCTGTAGTTTTTCACCAGGTTTGCACACACTGCAGGAGGGATTTTGGCCCACTCCTCCACACAGATCTTCTCTAGATCAGTCAGGTTTCTGGGCTGTCGCTGAGAAACACGGAGTTTGAGCTCCCTCCAAAGATTCTCTATTGGGTTTAGGTCTGGAGACTGGCTAGGCCACGCCAGAACCTTGATACGCTTCTTACAGAGCCACTCATTGGTTATCCTGGCTGTGTGCTTCGGGTCATTGTCATGTTGGAAGACCCGGCCTCGACCCATCTTCAATGCTCTAACTGAGGGAAGGAGGTTGTTCCCCAAAATCTCACAATACATGTGCAGAAAAACACCCCCAAAGCATGATGCTACCACCCCCATGCTTCACAGTAGGGATGCTGTTCTTGGGATGGTACTCATCATTCTTCTTCCTCCAAACACGGTTAGTGGAATTATGACCAAAAAGTTCTATTTTGGTCTCATCTGACCACATGACTTTCTCCCATGACTCCTCTGGATCATCCAAATGGTCATTGGCAAACTGAAGACGGGCCTTGACATGTGCTGGTTTAAGCAGGGGAACCTTCCGTGCCATGCATGATTTCAAACCATGACGTCTTAGTGTATTACCAACAGTAACCTTGGAAACGGTGGTCCCAGCTCTTTTCAGGTCATTGACCAGCTCCTCCCGTGTAGTTCTGGGCTGATTTCTCACCTTTCTAAGGATCATTGAGACCCCACGAGGTGAGATCTTGCATGGAGCCCCGGTCCGAGGGAGATTGACAGTCATGTTTAGCTTCTTCCATTTTCTAATGATTGCTCCAACAGTGGACCTTTTTTCACCAAGCTGCTTGGCAATTTCCCCGTAGCCCTTTCCAGCCTTGTGGAGGTGTACAATTTTGTCTCTAGTGTCTTTGGACAGCTCTTTGGTCTTGGCCATGTTAGTAGTTGGATTCTTACTGATTGTATGGGGTGGACAGGTGTCTTTATGCAGCTAACAACCTCAAACAGGTGCATCTAATTTAGGATAATAAATGGAGTGGAGGTGGACATTTTGAAGGCAGACTAACAGGTCTTTGAGAGTCAGAATTCAATTTAGACAGGTGTTCAAATACTTATTTGCAGCTTAATCATACAAATAAATAGTTAAAAAATCATACATTGTGATTTCTGGATTTATTTTTTTAGATTATGTCTCTCACAGTGGACATGCACCTACGATGAAAATTTCAGACCCCTCCATGATTTCTAAGTGGGAGAACTTGCAAAATAGCAGGTTGTTCAAATACTTATTTTCCTCACTGTATCTATCTCTACCTACTGAAACTGTCAATCAGCTGATGGTTTTAATAGAGGATCTCCCATTCTGTTGAAGTTGTTGGACTATATACATACGTGAATACATACATATTTCTTTAGGCTGATTTAAAAATTGGTTACAAGGTCATGGGAATAAAAAAAATTCTAATTAACACAGGATTTACACCAAAAATTATTAAATTGATATTTTTTGTACTTTTTTAATTTTCTTTTTAGATTTATTCTTCCTGGAAGCCAGCGGGGCCACAACAGAAAACGTGCCACATGGGACATCCTTGCCAACATGTTCCATGATGTTGGGAAGAGGATTGGAAAGGGATGACTGACAAAACTCTCTATGGCAATGGAGACGTTGCTCCTATGTAAGTAATTGTAATATATATTAAACAATCTGAAGTCACACAGCATTCTTAAGCAGTGTTCAAACTGGCATTAGCACTACTTTAAAAAAACACAACCATGCTTATTAATCAACGCAGAGGATTGGGAGTCAAGGCAGGGGGTTTCAGAAAACATTGCAGGGTCTGTTGGCTAAAAAAAAATTAAGTTTTAATGCCACGCAACAACACATCATCTGGCAAAGCACTGAGTTGGCCAAGATACAGTATGTGCAAATACCCATTTCTGGTAGACTCTGAAACTTGACTGTTACATTATGATTGTTGTCATGCAAAATAAAATCATTTTTGGTGTGACAACTTTCTAGAGTTGTTATATAGTTTCTCATAGTATTATAAACAATTATACAGTGTTTTGACATCTAACAAGCCATAAAACGCATGGATCTTTAACTCTAACCAGCCTTCCTGGGTGATATTTCATGGTCTAATCGGCACATGAGGACATGCCTCCACCAAGCTTTTGAACGCAGTGCTGTTTTCGGTCTGAACACTGTCTTAATCTCCAGAAAATACCTTGTTTAATGTGTACAAAAGCTGAAGTGCTTTCCTGATGTCTCTGCTGGTTCCAGGTCATGGCCAATTTATAGTTAATTACATTACCACTTGTTATAATTTGTCTTTTGTCTAGATTAAACTACTGTGAATAACAGTGTTGATTACTGATCTTTAGAGGTGAAGTGGGTTTTATTACATGTGGACAGAGCCAGGCTGTTTCCACCGTCCTGCCCCGACTCTGCCTCCGATTGGCTAATCCTAACCTCAATCCTGCCTGCAGCTGCCATCTCCCGCAAGGTTTAAATGTCATGTGACACGGTGCCATTTTGCAGCACCGGCGAAAGTTGGACACAATTTCTAACCATCATGCCTTATTTTATGTTCAGCATGTATCACGTTAAGTTAGCACTGCGCAGCGCTGCATGAAGTCAAACGCAACTAATGCATTTCCACCTGTTTAAAGTCTTTACACTGGGCTAACCCTTGCTAGGCTCCTTACACGCTTAACTTAAGGTGGGTCTCCATCATTGACAGCGTTGTCCTGGACTCATTTGTGCAGTGATGTTCACAAGAGAGAGGATGTGCTGCGCTACGGCGCTCTGCAATCAAATACGATTTTAAATAGGCCTAGTAAAAAAAAAAAAAAATAGAAAATCAATATGTGGTGGTCAGCGTGTATCCTTTTGTAAAAACTGTTGGTTGCAATGGGGGTTCATGAAATTTTGTATGGAAATCTCCTTGTGTGATTACAGATGCTGTGAGGGTCAACTCTCCCGTGCTGCCACAGATGATATTATCTTAAAGCAGAAAATATGGTGTTTCAACCTGGCAGCAGAGAGGGGGAGAAGCTCAAGGAGATGTGCCACTATCAGCATCCTTATGGAAGATCCGCCCACTGTTAATTCCTTAAGAAAAAGTATTTAGGTATGTAGGGGTTCTGCATGTCTTGAAACATGTTAAAGTTAGTCTTTTTCATTAAATAAAAAATGCATTTGATAATTTTCATGGTTGCATTTCATTTGTCCAGTAGGCTAATACATATTTAATGTATTTACAATCTGTAAAGACGTTTTTTGACCGATGGAGGATAAAAACTGTAAGGAAACAATGCATTTAGGATCCCCAGTTATTTTATCTGACGTGCGCATCGCTGATAACTGATGGCTCTCTTACGGCCGTAGCAGAGCTTTATTAAGTTGCTAATAAGCCTACATACTCAGTTTTCCTATTTTCTGCTTCTTCACAGTAAAAGCATTTAACTAAAGAACCACAGGGTGGCTTAAAGGTTATAAGAAGTATTTAAGCTTTTATGCAGAACAGTAGTTGTACATGTTGGTCAGCTAGATTTTAGATATTTCTGTAGCCAGTTTTGGTTGAGATGAGCCACTTTATGAAGGGACCCAAATCGGATCCGGACCGGATGAGCCAATTCATGAACAGGTCCGGATAGGATCCGGGCCGGATGAGCCACTTCGTGAACCGGTCCGGTTTGCTATCTGGGAACCCGCCTGTGTCTGTAGTCTCTGAACTTCCATCCACCAGGGCCTGCAATGAATTTGCTTCCTCCTTCAGACAAAATTCAAACAATTAGACAAGCAATCAGTGCCTCCATGTCAGTAACAGGATACAGTGAATCCAAAAAGTATTTAGTCAGCCACTGATTGTGCAAGTTCTCCTACTAAATATTCCAGCTATAGTGTGTGCAAACCTGGTGAAGACTTACAGGAAATGTTTGACCTCTGTAACATAACCTTTGTTGGTAATGACAAAGTATTGAGTTGAACTTTTGTTATTGAGCAAATACTTATTTTCCACCATAACTTACAAATAAATTCTTTAAAAATCCTACAATGTGATTTCCTGGATTTTTTTTTTTTTCTAATAGTTTAAGTGTACCTATGATGAAAATTACAGACCTCATCTTTCTAAGTAGGAGGACTTGCACAATCAGTGGGTGACTAAGTACTTTTCGGCCCCGTCTCTGTGTCCACTTAAAAACAATTCATATAGCATGAGACAATTTGATTCTAATAACCATAAAAACCTGGAGGACCTAATACAACATCTGAAATCCTCTTTATTCTGCCAACAGGTTTTTTCAAAAATGTTTCTAAATGCATAGCCTCAGATCTACTACAAATTGTCAACATGTCTCTCCTCTCAGGTTTTTTTCCCCACAGGCCCTGAAAACTGCAGTCATTAAGCCACTCTTAAAAAAAAGCAGGTCCCTATCAAATCTCCCATTTTTAAGTAAAATCATTGAAAAAGCGGTTTTTCAACAGCTTAGTGCTTTCTTGGCACTAAATAACTGTTTTGATGTCTTCCAATCAGGATTTCGACCACAGCACTGAGACGGCTCTTGTTAAGGTCTTCAATGACATCCATTTAAACACTGACAGGGACTATTTTATGTCTGTAGGTAATCACACATCTGAGCTAACAAATGACATGTGGAGTTCCCCAAGGCTCCATTCTGGGGCCCCTTTTGTTTAACATTTACATGCTTCCATGCTCAGATTATGAAAAAATATGTTACCATAATTATACAGATGACACACAGATTTACATAACAATATCACCAGGGGACTATGACCCCATACAAGCGCTGAGTAACTGTATTGAGCAGATCAACGATTGGCTGTGAGTTTTCTTCAATTAAACAAAGATAAAACTGAAAACGTATTGTTTTTGGAGGAAGAGCGAAACACAAATCAAGCCAGAAATCTTGGTGTAGTAATGGACTCAGACCTGAATTTGAGGAGCCACATTATGACAATTACAAAGTCAGCCTACTATCACCTGAAGAATATATCAAGGATTAAAGGACTTACGTCTCAGCAAGACCTGGAAAAACTTATCCATGCATTTATCTTCAGTCGACTCCACTACTGTAACGGTGTCTTTACAGGGCTCCCTAAGAAATCTATCAAACAGCTACAGCTTATTCAGAACGCTGCTGCTCGAGTCCTCACTAAGACCAAAAAGGTGGATCACATTACTCCAATTGTGAGGTCTTTACACTGCCTTCCTGTATGTCAAAGAATTGATTTTAAAATCCTGCTGTTAGTTTATAAAGCAGTAAATGGTTTAGGGCCAAAATACATTTCTGATCTTCTGCTCAGGTCGTCTGGGGCAGGTCTGCTTTCTGTCGCCAGAGTCAAAACTAAGCAAGGAGAAGAAGCGTTCAGTTATTATGCTCTGTATATCTGGAATAAACTCCCAGATAACTGCAGGTCTGCTGAAACTGTCAGTTCTTTTCAGACTTAAGACTTTTCTTTTTACCATTGCTTTTAATTAAATATTTACACGGTGAGAAATGAGTAGGTACTTCAGCGAAAAGATAATGAAAGTTAGATTGAACAGAGTCAAGGAAATGGTCTTAAATATCACGTGTGTGATTTGCAGCACCTGTAAACATGCATGTGGGTCTAGAGTATAACTGGATCAAAGTGGCCTGCGGACAGACATGTCCTGGTTTCTCTGTAGTGTCCAAGGGTTTTTGGAGTTTCAGTGGACCCAAAGATTGCTATGGACCTGAGTACAGTCTAGCTAGAGAGAGTAGATTAAGTGTACTTCTCTGTTTATTCTCTCTTCAAAATAATTGTAACTCAATTATTTGCTCAACCCCTCAGCCTGTTTTTATTTGCCCATTTAACTCTGATTGTACACTGCACTGTAACATTTTCTGTCCTGTTTTACCCTGTTTTAATGTGCATTTGTTTTTTTCAATTACCATGTTGTTGAAATGTGCTATACAAATAAACTTCCCTTGCCTATGATGACATTATTCAAAAGAAAACAGCGTGACTGTATGTCCCTAAAAATGTTGACAACAACCTTTGCTTTTCTTATTTCTCCTCACCTGTCTGGAATACAACTTGACCAGTGTGCGCAGCAGCTCCAGACAGATGTAGGATTTAATACAGATCATAAAGTCTCCCTGTCTGATGTGTCAAATTGAATGGTTTTTGGATGTTAAGATTATTTTTTAAGATTATTTAAGTTTCATCACAATCACAGCACAACTACTGACTTGTAGTGGGATTAACCAGCCTCTCACCTCAAGAAGGAGGTGAGATCAGATTCTGCCAAATGGGGGGTTCCTCCCCTGGAGTTGGCCTTTTGACATGCAAAACTAGAGACATCGCCTGATGTTTTGGTAAGGACCTGCAGAGACTCAGACATGCATCGCTTAAGGATTGAGCCTTAGTGAACTGCTCTCGCCATAAAGGTGTCACTGGAGACACTTTGCAGGACAGCAAGAGGGCTGTCCAACCCCTCCCTCCCCCACAGGTCACCTCCTGACATCAAAAGTATCCTGCCATCCTCCTTCACCCTGAAATAAAATAGTGGCCATAAAACACCTCTCTCTTCTTTTTCTAGCTGATGTGCAAATGTGATAAGCCAAGGTTTGTGAAAGGAGGGACACTAACAATCCCTGCCATCTTGAGCCAACAAATGTTTCATTATAAACTGTGTTTGTTCTGTTTAAATAATAATCCTAATAAATAACTGAACCATTAACTAACGAATTAACAGAAATTTGTGTAATTATCAAGCTCTACTCAAAGATTATCAAGCTATACTCCAAGACCTAAAGCCTTGGGTGGACAGCCAAGGCTTTAGGTCTTGGAGTATAGCTTGATAATCTTTAGGTGGTGCCCTTCGACGAGAGCCTTATGAATCAATATGTAGATGTCAAAAATCATATGTAGACACGCTACAGAGTTGTATCAGAGGCGTATGGCTGAATTTGCACAACAATCACTTTTTCTTGATTTAAATTTTTTGGAAGTTCTTCTGTTTGCAATTTCTGCTACAAATGTTACTTGAACAAAGCTATCCACAAATGTAAATATTTTTGCAACGTGTGCTTTTCTGTCGACTGTCTCATTTGTCAGAGAGGGTGTGGTCATTGTGGAGGGGATTTAGCATCAGACATTCAACATCAGTTTTTTATTAAGCCAGAGAAACCATCAAAGCAGCAGACTAAATGTGTTTTATGTCTTTGAAACGTGAACGCTTGACAATAAATCATCAGGCCGTATTTGTATGCGCTATTGATTTTGAGAACGAATTATAGTGTGCTTCAGGAGTAGACTGTGTTGACCTCTTTGTGAAAAAATAAAGGCAACCAAAATATAAATACTACACATTTGCATTTTTGTGACCACTATGCTATGACTGCATGTCTATCTGTAAAAGGGCAAAAAAACTTGAATAGTACAACACAGTTCGCCATGAGTCGTTTGATTTTCAAGCTGAGCTGAGGTCATATGGAATCAATGATGTAGCTGTGCTACGCGAAGCCTGCTTAGCCTCGTGCGAAGCATTCATCATTTGTAATCAAAAGTATGGATCCTTTTGATTACACCACGTTCGCTTCATGCTGCATGTCTGTATTCAAAACACAATTTCTCCCTCCCAACACCCTGGCGCTACATAAACCACTACAAAATACTCCCCAACGCTTACAATGCTTACAATGGCTTGAGAATGAAGCGTTCAAAAACACCATTGAGATACAACACGCTCAATCACGGTGAAAAACAATTTGGTCCCTGTCATGTTGAAGGATATAGTGAACGGAGTAGTGTGTGCACAGCTTATGAATTGTGGCATGGGTGTCCCAAGTGTTACAGTCCAGGACATAAAAACACTGTAAATAATGTTGCATTTGGGGTTCTCTACAGTTTAGACAGGCCCTTAGACACACAAGCTTCATGTCAAGGTGGTGTGGGAATGTGAATGGGAAATGCCAAAGAAAACAGATCAGATTCTGCAAGACTTTTTGAAAACTTATGAAGCCCCTGTAAGACTCAACCCCAGAGACGTCCTGTTTGGGGGACGTACATATGTGTACAGACTGCATTACAAACATGCTGAGGAAGAGAAAATACACTATTAAGATTTCACAACACTATATCCGACTGTGCATGCCTGTAAATGCCATCCAAAAGTAATTTTCCGAGACTTTGAACTGATTGAAAAGTATTTTGGGCTGATAAAATGTACAGTTCTGAACCCAGAAAGAATAGTCGTCATCGAGGCTGTGAGAAACATAAACAAATTGTTGCTTAATTCGTTGTGGGACTAGCTGTTAACTGGTGACTGACCCTGACCTGTTACATGCTTAGCAACCAGTACGATGTCAGACAATTTGCATTTGTATCTGGAGACATCGCACTAGTATAATGGCGCCATAGATTGGCACAGTCTGCTAAAACTAAAAATATAAACATCTTCATCAGCGCAATGACTACAGCTTATGTTTTATAATCTTATGAACAAGCTTGGTGATCACTGTCTGTAAGCCGAGACAGACGGTGTGTTTGTGTCCAAGGATGGTGACTGGACCCCCTGAGACGACAGGTCCCTATTTAGCAGATCTTAGCGATGAGATTAATGGAGACACTGGTGGAGATGACTATGCCTTGGAATTTGTTTCTGGTGGTCCAAAATGTTATGCTTACCGCACATTGGAAAACAAAGCAGAGCTAAAATGAAAAGGAATAACATTAACTTCTCACAGTGCATTCGTTGTCACTCCTGATAATGACTGATCTTGTACACGAATTTGCGAATTCTGACGAGACGCGTCGTAACGTAATGGCAAAATCAAGCACTATAGTAAGGAATAAAAGGGCTTTCGAACTAAACAACATTTGCTAAAAGATTCCAAGTGGTATACACCAAACGGCGGGTGTTTTCTGATCTGAGGACTTTACCTTTCGGTTTTTGAAGTGGCTGTTGGAGAGACTACTGGCTTTGATTTTAGACTACAGCATCCTTTTAGTTTAATTGTGTCAGGTCCTTCAAACAGTGCTAAAACATTACACCAGCAGGTGGCGCTACTAATTTGAGTGAAAATTGGCATATGAATGTGTTCAGGGCGGGACTCTTATTATACATATCAAATTTGGTGCAGATGTAAGCATGTGTACTGAAGTTATAAGAACTTCCTGTTTCATGGCGAATCATAGATTTTTAACGACATGCACCGGGCAAGCTTGTCGACTAGTAATAACCGTTTGAATAACTTTTAATAGTCAATGGGTTTAGAGTACACAGCGAAAATTTGAAGTTGATCGGACTAAATCCCTAGGAGGAGTTCATTAAAAATCCTATTAAAATTTTATGGTTGAAACTTGTTCATTTATGCTTACTAACGTGTTGTTTGACATGACATACAGATCTGACTTTTTTTTCAAAAGTAACAAGCTAAGATGCTGTTAGTTAGGAAGTACTCGTATGAAGACATCAGGACTATATTGTGCTCTAAGTGCTATATACGTTAGTTAGCCTATGGGTTGCATTTTCACACATTTGTGTGTGTATTTGCCTTGTAATGCTGTCTGTGCTTGCAATCCACTGTCTGTTAGTGTGTTTGACTGCCCTTACAAAGTGTAATAATAATAATACATTTTATATAGCATTTTATCATGGAAACTCAAAGCGCTTAACAGTGAAGTAGTGGGTGAGGCGTGTAACATGTAAAGGTTGGATCTTTCTAGTGATATTAAACCAGCCCCCAAATGCTTGTGCAAAGTTATTTGCTAAAGATGGCACTGAATCTTTTTGAACCTGTGTGTATTTCACCTCATAATGCTGTGATCACTGTCTCTAAACATTTGACCATCTTAACTTAGTATGACATGTATATACTAAAACCCTGTAACATTGGTGTATTAGTCATGTATTTGCTAAAGTTTTGTTGTTGTTTCCATCACGTTCTGTGTGTAGTTTATGAAAAGAGAAAAGCAAAGCAGTGAAGAGCAAACACCAAGTTCATGAAAGTACTTTCTAAATGCTATTTCCCTAGCAAGCAATGGGAGGTCTCTCAACAATACAGTTGATAAAATGCATAATTTCTTTGCATCAGTTTTATTGTCTTATGTGCCTTACCCACAAATCAGAAAACACACACACACACACACACACAGTTTGCAATTTTGCACAGCCATGTTCTTTTGTGATGAGAAACATGTTTCAGTTGAAATAAACAGTTTTCTACTTTATTACACATTGGTGACTTTATTGTGTTTTGTAGTAAAATAGACCCAATGTCCCCATACGAGGACATAGTTTTTTTCAAAAAGTACTTCCTGTTCAAAGTCAATGTTTAGTTGTTTTTTTTTATACTTATAGGTCATACTTATCCCAAATAGCCAAGATAAATAAAAAATGCACACAGAATCAAAGCTCATTTCTTAGGAGGGTATCTTTGTCAGACTTTAGCGATGCAAATGAAAGCTGTTGTTTGATGCTGGCTATAATCACCAAGATACATGAGGTGTTTCCCCTGTCAATATGTAGTTGCATTAATTTCTTGTCGCCTACTTATTCTCCAGCCTGTGGGTTGTCTTTGCGGTTAGCGAGACAATCAGCTGATCAGTACGTTAATTGGCAATAAAACCGTAACCTTTGCTCAGAGCAGGAAGCAACAGTCAGCTAAACTTTAAACTTTGGTTTATTATCCAGCGCTGGCTTTGGCTTGTAGTGTAAAATATGTAGTTGGAATAATTTCATGTAGTTACCCTCTCTCCAGCGCTCTGTTTTGGCTTTGTCAGTGACCTTTCATGAGACAATCAGCTGATCACTAATTGGCAATAAAACAACAGCTTCCAGCATGGAAGCTCAGATCAGCCAGCTAAACTTTTACTGCGCTGGTAGAAAATATATGTAGTTGGATTGTAATTTCATTCTTCTCCAGCCTCTGTTATGGCTTTGTTACGTGGAAAGAAGTGTACCTTTTACCTTCCTGAGACAGATGAATATTATTGGCAATAAAACGGTACCAGCAGGGAAGCTCAGATCAGCAGCTATCAAAAAATTTTTTTAAAAGCTTCTGTGTAATTTCCCCCTTATAGCCTTTAATATAAAAGAAGGGTAGTGGGTCAATGCATGTGAGAGTTTTTTGCTCCACTCATCCATATAAAAGCAATACACACAAGGCTTATACCATCTGAATAATTTATCAATGTGCGAGAAGACTTCAAGAGTTCTATCCCATTCTCCCAATTGGACAAAGCCAGTGCTGAATCATGTCTCCCACTCTTTAGATGTGATAAGGTAGCCTTTTTGAATGACAGAATCGTCCCTGCGTGATCTAAAAAAAGATATAGGATTGTGGGTCGTAGACTTTAAGGTCTGTCTCTACACGGGAGAGCTCTCCAGACACTCAAATCATTACAGACTTTGTTTCTGAAGTAATTCCAGACTTTGGCTGAAAAACTAATGTATGGTGTGCTTTCATGAAGAAAGATTTCATCAAGCTCTCTTGTATAAAGTTGAACTGTTCCTTGCCAAACAAGAGTCCCGACATTCTAAAATCTTCCACAGCCCATTCAAACTGAGGCACCCAAGCCTTTTGGTCCAGAAAACCGGCCAATGTTGTTGGGGCAGTCTTATTTCTAGGAGCCATACTCAATGCAATAGGATCTATGTATAATTATACAGTGTTTTGGAGTCTAAACTCCAAAGCTTCTATTTATCACTTATTATTAAGAATGACAGGTACCAGCTCTATATAAATGTCAGCTAATGCTTGACCAGATTTATTCTCTATAAGCATCAAAGAGGAATAGGCTTAGTACATAAAGTAAAATACAATAACCCCGGTCGCCTCAGCCTTTCTGTATGGAGTTTGCATGTTGTCGCCATGTCTGGGTGGGTTTCCTCTGGGTGCTCCGGTTTCCCCCACAATCAAGAATAGGTTCTTCAGTCAGTGCCATTGACCATACACTGCATTCAATCTGGAGATGGTCCTTGGGCGCTGTACAGTGGCTGGCCACTGCTCCCTTCAGGGATGGGTTAAATGGATGTATGTGTATGTGACATAGTATACATACAAGTACCTTTACCTTGTGCGCTTGCCTTGTGGGACATGCGCCAGGAACAACAGGAGCATTCAAGACGAAGGAGAAGATGAATGCAGCGTGCAGTCCAGTTCAATACAGGTAAATCATCACACTGCTGGTCATACAGCATGGTGTGCCGGGCCTTTCATGTTCCCAATTCTACAGTCTGCAGATTAGTGCACACTCGAGTGGAGAAGATCTCAGCCCTTCGAAAAGAAGGTCATCAGACTGTCCACTGCTAGAGCACTGGGTGAGGTCTGCCAAGAATTTGTGTGGCTTGCCAGCAGCCCAGTGTTCTTCAGGCGTGGGCGCTCCATCAATGGCTGCCATTTTCACATCAAGAACCTCCACCTCAGGACCCGGTGGCCTGAACTACCTCAACAGAAAGGCAGCGTGTGATGGGAAAGGCTATACAGCGAAGCTCTGTATTTTCCCTCAAGTGACACTAAAGTAACTTCCTAATACATCAATAACTATAAACATTTTGGGGGACCAAGCGGACATGTCTTTTCAATTATATGTACAGGCCAACTATATTGGTATGTGCTGCCTAATACTAAATGTAGAAGGGCACAAAAGGTTAAATACAATGTAATCTATTAGGAAACAAACTACATCAATGAGTAAACAGATTTCTTAACTGTGGTCTACAAGAAGATTCTATGGCTTATAAAAAAAAAAGGAATAGATTTTGCCACTTCTTCCATCCTTGACAAATATTACCTTTGTTTACCATTACCTCTGATCTCTCAAACATTGATGCTGCCATCAGTCCATTAAACTTCGATTGTCAAGTATGCACAATCAGGGGTGTTGCTCTAAATTAACTTCATGAAGCAGCTAAACAAAAAATCCATTCATGCCATGAAAGGTGCTCAAAGAAGGCCTGTACTCATGATATTCAGCCTCATATAAGACTAATGAAAGCTGCAGTACCGGAGGCTGCAGTTTCAGGACCCCCGCAATCCTGGGACCGCAGTTCTAGGACCCTAGTTCTTTTGCGACAGCGCCATCTAGTGGAGTGGTGGTGGTAATACACAGCAACACGAAGGAGGTTAACCCCATCTGCTAGCACGTCGGCCATGAGGCGCAGCTGTAGGGTTAACCGGTTGACATGCATATAATCAAGAACTTAGGTTTAGGCACACACTCGGTGGTGGTTGTAGTAAGGGTAATTGGCTTTGGGGGGCTGTAAAGAGTAACATAGCTAGCCAGCCAGCCAGCCGTATCAAAATTAACAAGGGTCCTAGAATTGTAGTTCCGGTCCTAGGATTGTGGTCCCGGTACTGCAGCTACATGCTACTCGGTACAGGCCCCAGGTGTGACCTGTATGGAGGACCAAGTCTACCACAATCAGATGAATATATCCATCCATCCATCGTCAAGCGCTTATCCTGCGTACAGGGTCGCGGGGGGCTGGAGCCAATCCCAGCTGACATCGGGCGAAAGGCGGGGTACACCCTGGACAGGTCGCCAGTCCATCGCAGGGCCAAATGAATACAGAAATTTTTAAAAAATGCTTAAATAAAACACACTGATGGTTCGCACACTGGTTCTATCACCTTATGCCATATTCTGCTAGCTGACAGCTAACTGTTGTTTCACTAACTCCAAAAAGCCTTGTCCATTTGTGCATATCCCATATGTTCAAACAACAAGCTATTTCTCAAATTATTAAGAACCAGAGGGTCAACATCTGTGCCTGTGTCGCCAACACTTTCAGTCAGTGTCCACACGATAAAGTAGGAAGTCATGACTTGTTGTATTTTCAAATAGATTAACGCTTCAGTTCATTGATGACGTCACTAAAGAAAGCCATTTCTTTTCTGACTAGGTGGAGCAAGGCTTGTTGATCTATGCATGTAAAGTCGTCCTATGCAGTCTGATATCGACTAACCAATAGGTGAAAAGTTGACCCCCTGAGAAAGAGCCCCCCTCATTTGCATAGTAAAAGCAGACATGTACACAAATGTAAAAAAAGGGGAGACCCTTTTTTACGTTTTGGGAAATAAATAGGGACAGACAAAAATATTAAAACAAATACATTGAATGAATAAAATTGAAAGATATAAAAAAGGAAAATAAATATTATGAAAGGTGAATACATAAAGCAGCAAATTAAAAGATTTATGTCACTTTGTATAATTGAATACATACTTTTTATAGGTATTTTTGGTGCATTTATAGGATATTTATTTATTGAATTGTTTAATTTCTGTATTAATTTTGCTTGTGGAAGACTGTCCTCCATACAAATCCTTCAATACAATTGCAATACCAAGGGTTGGCCAGCAGATGTCACCATGTTACTTGTATCTTATGCTTCACAGTGATCAACAATTCTTCAATTTTCAGGACTGTTGCTTTAAAGTGATTCACTCTTTTCAGAAAGCTTTGTTTCCTAATTCAGCAACTAGCCTTTGCCCTGGAAGGAGCGACAAACTAGTTCTTTTATAAGCTTTTTCCACATAAGACATGTGGAAACAGGAAAGCGTTAACAACAATGTGTGCTGCTTTAGTTTCAGGGTCCTGGTATTGCAGATGCTGTGAGGTGGTCACGGAATACTTGAACTGAATTAAGTGTAGCTAATTGTTATTAATAACACCTGTACTTTTCCTTCTATCAACAATAAAAATGTCTGCTGTGAAAAAGGCTTTCTGGCTGGGTCTGGTCTAAACTGAAGCGGACCATGCAACAAGCAAGTGTCTCCAAACAAATGATTAAATGTTAAATCTCTGTCATGCTTTCTGGTTTCCAGGTATAGCTACAATTGAAAAGCATTGATTGTGACAGATTTGTTTAAAGCCCATTTTCCAAAAGATTTTGGCTTCTTCTCATATGTTTTGGTTAACTCCGGTCAGGCTTCCTTAGGACAACCTTTCTCTCATGGCCACATTCGGGGAGGTTGGATCTAGTGTCTTTAGCCTCAAACTTCTTGGTGACATTGTATTTAATGAACGGCATCATGCTTTTATTTCTTTGTGAGGTCTGTAGTATACACAGTAATGGAAAGAAAGAGAATGATAACTCTTCTCTATTTAAACAGGTTTACTGATTATATTACACACACACCTGCCACTCAGCACAGGTGAGTTTAATTGACAGGAAAATCACCCACTTGGAATCCCGTTATTTTGTAAAACCTCTAAAATGTACCAATAACATTGTGCAGTACCATGTAGGATTTATGTGTGGCATAAAATATCTTTGTTTTGTCAGCTTTTTTGTTTTGTTGCACTGCAAACCAAAGAAATGTCAGTTATTTTTTTAATTTCACCAATTTGTTTTAGAAGGAATGTTTTTTTTAAGCATAAAGGCGCCATTTTATATTTATTTTAGCAAAACTTGACATCAAGCCAGAGGTTAAGCCAAACTAAATATGTCAGATCCTTCTCTTCTGGCTGGTCCTACATTTTAAATTGATTTAAAAACAAGTGCAATAAAATTCCTCTTATTTTTGTTAATCACAGATGCATACATGACAGTCGGGCAGAAGTTTCTTGCGAAATTATTTAACAATTTGGCAGACATCAAATATGGTTTTGAGTAGGGTGTGTTTTACAAAATGCAATATTACAGGAATATTCATACTAATACAGAAACTGTCTTCTTTTTTAACTGGATCTGTTTGTGATAGAGCGGCTCCGTCACTGAGTGCGGGCAGTGCGCGCGTGCCCACACACACACACACGCTCCCCGCACCCTTACAGCCTTAATTAAGCTGTTCATAAACCTCACTATTATACATTTCTCCTACTGTTTTAGTAGCGCGATCAAGGGTGCACACTTGGTAGCTCTTTCTCTTTGTTAAACATACATTTAAAAAGACATCAAACACTTACTGTCTCAAGGTGCATTGCAGTTTCGCTCTGTTTCCCCATTTGGCAAAACAGGAGCATAACATTTGCGTCTTTTAAATAGTATTTTTCTTGCACGCTTCCCTGATCACGTGAACAGCACAATTATGGTTTTTGGTTGAATAATAATTTGTAATGCAAATAACTGTTTCTGGAGGAGGAAATGGATGTGGAGAGGGATATAATTATTGCGGAAAATATGTCTAAGTGTAATGGCTATAACCCCTTTTCTGTAGTTTGTAAAATGTGTTTGCTTTGTGTGTAAATAATCATTAAGCCTAGTGGGAGGGGCTATTGACTTCATGTCAAGTGGCAGCTTTGGGCCTGTGAAGGCAGTCTTGGTCTGGTTACAGAGGAGGTAACTAGTGAGCTATATTTTTGTGGGGAGAGAGAAATGAGTTATTGAATACTTCTTTTTGTAACTTTATTATTGAGAAAGTGTTTTTAGTTTTGTTTTCTTTATCAAGTTTTTTTTCCTCACTGTTTACACTTTGGAGGCCGGCATAATAAAAATCACGTCGCTATTTCTTTCGACTGCGCCTGTGTTTTTCCAAATTTTTCCTACACTGTTAAAATCACAGTGACAGTGACAGTTCAGGAAATTGGACACTGGACAATTATTGTGGCCCCATGGACATGCTGCTGTAGCTTTCTGCTCAGAATTTCATTGTGTTGGGATACGTTCAGTTCTTGGATTGTTATCCCTTAAAATACTTTTGGTTATTATTTGTAATACATAATGTAAGTATTTGACCTGCACAACACACACCTTCATTGTGCTGTGCATTTTTTCTTTACTTTTTATGGTGCAAGAACGTGTTACGTTTTATATGCCTGTAGAGTTTGGTTTACAAGCCAATACTCCTGGTGCCACCTGGGGAGCACAAGCCATTGCCACATCAAATCAGGCTCCGCCCATCGAATCATCGACTATTCTGGATCAGCCCTACTCATTACCATTGAATGTAACATTGCCTAGCACCAGGGCTTTAAAAGTTGCTCTGTGTATCATCAACTTAACATAGCATCACAAGTTATAGCCTATGTTATAGCTATGCTAATAAGGACCTCAGTCTTTTCTACGTTGAGCTGTAAAGGGTTGTTAGCCCACTTGTATGTAATGGCAATCAGACAATTGTTTTGCACAATCAGTTTCATCAGGCTTACAAGAGACATAAAACTGGATATCATAAGCACAACAGTTATGAGATAATGATTGCTAATGATATGCCCTAAGTAGCAATGTTAGAAGCTCTAGCATCAACCAAATAATTGAATAGGAGCATGTACCTTCTCTTCAGTATCCTGTCCGGTCAAGGAGAGGGTGAACCGCCGGAAAATGCCGCTGCTGGTTGTTGTTTTTGTGTAGGACTCAACCACACCATGTAGCTTTGTTCGTGTTGCGTTTACTCAACTGACGCAAACCTTACATTTTTACCTTTTGCCGTAAATCACTGCTGTAAGCCTTAAAGGCACAGTAACCTGTAACTCGCAGTGCATAACATAACAGAGTCCAACAGGACACAATACTGAACGTCGGGCGGTGCTGGTGGATTACCCCCCACCCAGTTAGCTCTTGGCCTGGGCTGCCAACCTAGAGCCACTGCTGGGGACAGAGTTGATGCAGATGCTGAGGGGGCTGCGACTCTGTGCAGGCGGTTTGAGTGCCAACGAGTTCCATTCTCCAGTCTGTAAGAGGCCTGCCCCAACTGCTTAGTCACCCGCAGGGGCTCTGACCAGTATGACTGCAGCTTATTTTGGCGGTGGAGGTGTTTGATCCTGACCCAAACCCCTGGAGAAAGTGAGGGGGTCTGCACTCTGTGCGTGGCATCAAACCTCTCTTTCATCCGAGCCTGCAAACCCTTCACCTGAGCTCTGGCTTTCTGGAGCCCTGGGCTCCCATGTGCAGAAGCTGGCTCAGCTCTCAAGCAGTCCAGTGGTTGCTTTAGTTCGCGTCCAATCATGAGCAATGCAGGTGACATTCCTGTGGTGGAATGCTTGGATGCCCGGATGGTCAGGAGAGTTTGGTTGAGTGCGTCGCTGAAGGTTTTCCCTTCCTCCCTTTTATTCAGTCTTTCCACCCCCCCATTACTCTCTGGGTGATACACTGATGTGCTCACAGGACCTCATCAGCAGCTGAGGCCTGGTGCAGCTCTGCCAGAGTGACTACTGAACTGAGGGGCCCGTGCAGGATGTGGACCCAGTCTTCGTCGCTCTCTGTGTCTGGTGTCACCCTGCCCGTCTCAGCTCCGACACAGCTCAAGACAGGAGGTCGGCCACCGTGTTGGCCCGCCCAGGCATAAACTCCAGACTGAAGTTGTACTGGTTCAGCCTGTCAGCCCACCTCAGCAGTCTCATGGGCCTGTGTCCCGAGCCTTGAGTCGCCAGCAGTGCTGTCAGCGCTTGGTGGCCTGTGCAGATGGTGAAAGGCCTCGCGTAAAGGTAAACACGCCAGCGCATGCCCACAGGCAAGCCAGGGCTTCCCTCTCCCCCACCGAATACTTCTGCTCTGCTGGAGTAAGTGCCCGTGAGGCGAAAGCCACCGGGCGTTCCACCCCCTCTTGAGTCTGGGAGAGCACAGCGCCCAGCACCACCCCAGAGGTGTCACAGGTGACCATGGTGGGCGCGGTCAAGCAGAAATGGGTCAGTGTGGGTGGGGACGTGAGCTGACGTTTGATGACGCGCACGGCTTTGTGGCAGGCCGGGTTCCAGTCCCACGTAACATCCTTCCTGAGCAGCTGGCGCAGGGGGGCCGTTGAGTCAGAGTAGTGTGGCATGAATCTGAGATAGTAGGCGGCCATCCCCAGGAAGGAAGACATAATCGGGGCGATGCCCTTCTTTGAGAGCCTGAAGCCCAGGAACTCACCCTCCTCAACCCCGAACATGCATTTTTCAGAGTTCAGTGTGACCCCATGCTGTTTCGAAACGCTGGAAGACCTGCTCCAGGCGATCGTCATCCAGGTAGATGGAGACACCCTGGATACCAGCCAGTATGAGTGACATTATCTTCTGAACAGAAGGGGCTGATGAAAGTCCAAATGCCATGCGTTTAAATCTGAAAACCCCCATGTGCATGACAAACGCTGTAAGGTCCATGCTAGCCAGTGCCAGAAGGACCTGCAGGTAGCTGTTACGTAAGTCCATCTTACTGGAAACAGTGGAGCCATGGAAATGGCTAGTGAGCTCCTCAGCCATAGGTAGGGGGTACTTATCAGGAATGATGGCTTTGTTTACATCTGTGAGGTCGACACAAAGTCGCAGTCCACTCCCCCTTCTCTTGGCTATCATCAGGTTAGACACCCATGGCGAGACGTTGACGGGGTCTATGACGTCCGCTTCCACCAGGCGATGCAGCTCAGCCTCCACTGCGTCACGGAGAGCCAGGGGAATGCGCCGTAGGGGCTGGATCACAGGGCGGACTGACAGATCAACAGTAGCTGGTGTACAAATCCAGTAATGCGGCCCAGCCCGTTGAACAGTTGTGGGTAGCGGTCAGGCCAGAAGGCGGCAACCTGCAGGACATGCAGGCCCCTAGCATCACTCACAGTAAAACCCAGGGCAAGTCTAGGCCCCTTCCGGGTGATGCAGAACTTGGTGGCAGGCGCACATTGTTGATCATATCTGATGGGGAGGCGGGTCACACCCAGAGTGGAGATGGGGAAATGGCCGTAGCCTAACAGGGGTTTAGCCGCTGCTGCCAGAGGCACGTGACTGAAGAAGCGGTCATATGTGCATTTGTCAGGATTGACATTTTAGCCCCTGTGTCCACGAAGAGTGGAATGAGAGCTGTGCCCACACGGCATGAACAAAGGCTGTGAGGTCTGTACCGTGTTTATGGGAACAGCAGCAGTATCATGGCAAGCAGGAGATGAGCGACAGCAGCGTGCAAAATGGTTCAACTTGTTGCAGTTACGGCAATGTTTTCCATGGGCAGGATTTGATGGTTCCCTAGTTGCATGTTTAGGGGAGCCACAGTTGCTACAGATCTTGTGCCCACTTTCCCTGGGCCACCTGTCCACCCTCTGTACATCCAGACTGTCACTCACCCTGTCAGCCGCCCCTACATTCTCTGTGTGCTGAACTGAAGGTGGTGATGATGTCACATGCTCCTGCACAGCGCGGCCGAACTTTCGCGCCTCTATTAGGGCTGTTTCCAACTGCTTTCCAATTACTAAAGCGTCCGCTAGTGTCGTGGAATCTGGCTCTAGTAAACGTCTCTCCCTCAGTTGGTTGCATGACGTTTTCTCTATTAACTGGTCGACTATAATTCCATCCTCCAAAGCCCCAAAATCACAAAGTCTAGCCGCTCACGTAATGCTGATACATAATGGGCAACGGTCTCACCCGGCTTTTGGGCCCTCTGATGAAACTCAAAACGGTGCATCCGCCGGCTTCTTCCGG